>NC_056448.1:6621415-6668956 GCF_018296145.1 Oncorhynchus tshawytscha
GTCAGCAGAAACATACCGTTTTTGAATTACCTTATTGGTCTAAAGGCCTTATCTCCCTTGAAATCAGTTAATGTTGTTGATGATCGAGATCGAGAAAGCCCTGTTTGCCTAACTAACTTTAGACTGTGCCTTTCTGCCAGCCCCTCCTCATGGGTAAGAGATATGGAGCGATGAGTGATGAGTTCTCTGGCTGAGCTGTCATGCTGTGAACTCAGCGGGTGGCAGCAAACAGGTACACCAGTGCCCAACACTTACTCAGACCCAGTCTCCTGCCTCCTGCTCCTGAGCTGAGTGAGAACAGACTGCACAACGAACCCTGTAAGACAAGTCAAACTGAGATAGACCAGTAGTTAATAACCCCTTACAGCATGGGAACTGTCTAGTGATAGAATTGCAGAGAAGTTGACATTTGATACCATTATGTATGTAATATGGAAATCCAACACTTCTGATGGTACAATGTTCAGTCTTTCCAGGATTCCGCAATTCTTTGATTGCAAATTGTCTTTTGCGAAATTGACAATTCCCCTCATATTATGGGCTTACAAATTTCACCAATCACTGCACTATTTCTGCATAAAACAGTCAAATCATCGCAATATTATATTACAATGATCCATCACCGCAGTACAAAAAGAGGACTCACAATTTCAACCAATCACTGCACATTTACCCAATAATATGGTTCAATCAAGTTACATATACACAACCTTTTTCCCCCTTCAGTGCATTTTTGCAATTTTTTACATATCTGTAAAATATTTAAGTTCTCAGATTTTAAATTAATAGATTTTAGATGTGTATTAAAATGGGGTTTGCCACAAAACACTATACACTGTACAAAACATTAAGAATACTTGCTCTTTCCATGACTGACCAGGTGAATCCAAGTGAAAGCTATGATCCCTTATTTATGTCACTTGTTAAATCCACTTCAATCAGTGTAGATGAAAGTTAAAGAAGGATTTTTAAGCCTTGAGACTATTGAGACATGGATTATGTACAGCATGTCTGCCATTCAGAGGGTGAATGGACAATACAAATATTTAAATGCCTTTGAACGGGCTATGGTAGTAGGTGCCAGGCTCACCAGTTGGTGTCAAGAACTGCAACGCTGCTGGGTTTTTCACACTCAACAGTTTCCCATGTGTATCAAGAATGGTCCATAACTCAAAGGACATCCAGCCAACTTGACATAAGTGTGGGAAGAGTCCATGCCCCGATGAATTGAGGCTGTTCTGAGGGCCTCAAAGCGTAGAAAGGTGTTCTTAACGTGGAAATTACAGCGTTTTAACTACTTTGCAGATATGAAACGAACAGACAATCATAATATCAGTCAAAATGATCAAATTCTCAGTTTATGCTACAAAACCAACTTTATAAGAGGTTTTAAAAATAGGTTCCAATTGACTCATTCCATGACGTACACTAAGGAATTGATAGCAGAATAGATGGAGGCAGTTCAATGCATGATTAATATAATTCACCAATACATTTCACAGTAGTCCCAAAAATATTGCTATCAGGTTGTAAATCACAGCCGGCCTCGTATGTTGTTTGCTGACTCCATTCGGGATGCACTGTTTCAGTTTCCGTGACTCAATATTTTGGACAAAAACAGATGCATGTAACTAAGGCTAGGAATGTAAATGCAATCAAATTTGCAAGGGCAATGATCACAAGTCAGTCATAATGTGGCTAATATGCTAGCATATCTATTTATTTAGCAAGCTAAAAACACGTAGCCTAACGTTAGTTATTTAGCTGCTAGGAGGAATCATGTCATGTCATTGGAGGAGTTGGTGGGCCATTTGGAGAACGTTCCTGCTTCCCCTGCTCGCACCCCTTTTCATGCCATTCTGCTGTGGAGAGACCAGTCCAAATCTCTCCGGTTTCTCATTGAATCTGGTCCTGACGAGAGTTTTTTGGATGCCACCCTGGCATCCGAGCTGAACATCCACACTCACCCACTACACCATTCCCATCCACCTACGGGTGTCAGGGAACCACAGCGAGGCTATCCAGTTCCTGCCCATCAAGTCCCCTCTGATTCCCATGGTATTGGGATTCTCCTGGCTCCAACAACACAATTCCCTCATTAACTGGTTTATTGGTGCCATTATGGGATGGAGCCCGTACTGCCACGCCCATTGAATGAAGTCAGCACAACCTGACCCGGGATCTATTCCTGGAAGGTGCCCGTGACCTCTCCGCCATTCCTGCGGAGCACCAGAACCTCCGGGAGGTGTTCAGCAAGGCCCGGGCCATGTCGCTTCCACTACACCGACCCTATGACTGTGGGATTTACATTCTCCCTAGCTCCACGCCGCCCCGGGTACGTATGTATTCTCTATCGGGACTGGAGACCAAGGCTATGGAAACCTACATTGGGGACTCCCTAGCTACTGGATTTATCCATCCCTCTTCCTCTCCCACCAGCTTCTTCTTCATGGAGAAAAAGGACAAGACCCTGCGCCCGTGTATTGACTATCGGAGACTCAGCGAAATTACGGTTAAGAACCGTTACCCGCTACAACTCATCTCCTCGGCCTTCGAGCCGCTCCAGGGGGCCACTGTGTTTTCCGAGCTGGATCTACGGAATGCCTACCACCTGGTGCAGATACGAGAGGGGGACGAGTGGAAGACTGCCTTCAACACAGCCAGTGGCCACTACGAGTATCTGGTCATGCCATTTGGCCTCACCATGCCCCTGCTATGTTAAAAGCTCTGGTGAAGGATGTTCTCTGTGACATGTTGAACCGGTTCGTCAGCTGTTTGTGAAGGCGGAGAAGTGTGAGTTCTATCGCTCCACCATCCTCTTTCTGGGTTACATCATCTCTGATGGGAGTGTCCAGATGGATCCCGGGAAGGTGAGAGCTGTGATGAATTAGCCTCAACTGTCCAGGGTGCAGCAGGGTGAAAGTTTCCTGGGGTTCGCCAATTTCTATCACCGCTTATCTTTGGTTACTGTGCCCCTGTCAGCACTCACCTCACCCAAGGTCCCATTCACGTAGTCCCCAGTTGCTGACTGGGGATTCCAGGATCTCAAACATTGTTTCACCACAGCTCCCATCCTGGTTCATCCGGACCCATCTCATCAGTTCGTGATGGAGGCCGATGCGTCGGACTTCGGAGTGGGGGCTGTCCTCCACATCCGTTCATCGTGTGGACTGACCACAAGAACCTGGAGTATTTCTGCATTGCCAAGCGCCTCAACTCAAGGCAAGCCAGATGGGCCCTGCTGTTCACATGGTTCAACTTCACCCTCTCGTACCGGCCGGGATCCAAGAATGTCAAGCCAGATGCCCTGTCCCACTGTTATAGCCCCACGTCTACTACCCCTAAACCCAAGACCATCCTTCACAGCATTGATGACCGCATGTTCATTCCTGACACCGACGTCCTGGAGTGGGCCCACTCCTCCAGGCTGGGCTGCCACCAGGGCACCCGTCAGACCATGGCCTTTGTTCGACAACGCTTTTGGTGGCCTACCATAGTCCCGGATGTGTCCTCATTCGACGCCGCTTGCTCAGTTTGTGCACAGAACAAGACTCCTCAGCAAGCTCCGGCTGGTCTTCTCCAACCTGTCCCCCACCATACCTGGTCCCACATCTCCCTGGACTTTGTCACGGGTCTTCCCCCATCTGATGGCAACACTGCCATCTTGACCATGGTGGATTGGTTCTCCAAAGCTGCCCACTTCATTCCTCCCCCCAAACTACCCTCTGCCAAGGAGACGGCCCACCTCAAGGTCTTCCGGATTCATGGACTGCCCATAGACCCTCATTGGGTCATCAGCTCTCCTCAAGACCACCTCCAGGTATTGATGACAAGCAGATCGCCATCGGACCCCGGCTTCCCGGTATCGTCTCGGGCAGAATGTAAGGCTGTCCACCCGGGATCTGCTCCTCCGGGAGTAGTCTCGTAAACTGTCCCTTCGGTTCATCGGCACTTTCCCCGTCTCCAAGGTCATTAGCCCCTCTGCTGGCCTTCTAAGCAGAGTTGCAAAGAAAAAGACATATCTCAGACTGGCCAATAAAAACAAAAGATTAAGAAAAAGAACACAGACACTGCACAGAGGAACTCTGTCTGGAAGGCCAGCATCCCGGAGTTGCCTCTTCACTGTTGACATTGAGACTGGTGTTTTGCGGGTACTATTTAATGAAGCTGCCAGTTGACGACTTGTGAGGCATCTGTTTCTCAAACTAGACACTCTAATGTACTTGTCCCCTTCCTCAGTTGTGCACCGGGGCCTCCCATTCCTCTTTCTATTCTGGTTCAAGCCAGTTTGTGCTGTTCTGTGAAGGGAGTAGTACGCATCGTTGTACGCGATCTTCACTTTCTTGGCTATTTCTCGCATGGAATAGCCTTCATTTCTCAGAACAAGAATAGACTGACAAGTTTCAGAAGAATCTACTTTGTTTCTGGACATTCTGGCCTGTAATCGAACCCACAAATGTTGATGCTCCAGATACTCAACTAGTCTAAAGAAGGCCAGTTTTATTAGAAAAGGGTTTTCTAATGATCAATTAGCCTTTTAAAATGCTAAACTTGGATTAGCTAACACAACGTGCCTTGGTAGTTTTAAACAAAACTGCTTTGAAACAAAAGTATACACCTCACACATGGTTATGGGCTTAAAAAGAAGGAGACACCTGTACCATTTCAGGCATAGAGTTGAAATCTATTGCATCCCAATATTACACTTTCTACACATCACAGAACACTGAAATCTAACAATACTGTCTGACATAGAAACACCGTATTTTCATCGTTAAATTTAAAAAATAATAATATTGAAATTCTGAAAAATATTATTAACATTCCACCCATGATGTCAAATAGGGCGCTTTTGGTCATTGACTGCAAGAAAGGGTTACGACACAGGGGCCGGCCTGCGTTGGTGGAATCAGAAAAGTCTGAGCCTTTTGGGTAAAACACTGGGCTACATCCTTTACGGAAATAAACCGTTTTCGTGTTAAAGGCCCAATGCAGTCAGAAACTGGATTTTTCTGTGTTTTATATATTTCCACACTATGAGTTTGGAATAATACTGTGAAATTGTTAAAATTCAACCACTCCACAAATTTCTTGTTAACATACTATAGTTTTGCCAAGTCGGTTAGGACATCTACTTTGTGCATGAGACAAGTCATTTTTCCAACAATTGTTTACAGACAGATTATTTCACTTATAATTCATTGTATCACAATTCCAGGGGGCCAGAAGTTTACATACACTAAGTTGACTGTGCATTTTAACAGCTTGGAAAATTCCAGAAAATGATGTCATGGCTTTAGAAGATTCTGATAGGCTAATTGACATAATTTTAGTCAATTGGAGGTGTACCTGTGGATGTATTTCAAGGCCTTTCAAGGCCTACTCAGTGCCTCTTTGCTTGACATCATGGTAAAATCAGAAGAAATCAGCCAAGACCTCAGAAAAATAAATTGTAGACCTCCACAGGTCTGGTTCATCCTTAGGAGCAATTTCCAAACGCCTGAAGGTCCCACAATCATCTTTACAAACAATGGTACACAAGTGTAAACACCATGGGACCACACAGCCGTCACACCGCTCAGGAAGGAGACGTGTTCTGTCTCCTAGAGATTAACGTACTTTGGTGCAAAAAGTGCAAATCAATCCCAAACAACAGCAAAGGACCTTGTGAAGATGCTGATATACAAAAGTATATATATCTACAGTAAAACGAGACCTATATCGACATGACCTGAAAGGCCGCTCAGCAAGGACTGCTCCAAAACCGCCATAATAAAGCCAGACTACGGTTCGCAACTGCACAAGCGGACAAAGATCGTACCTTTTGGAGAAATGTCCTTTGGGCTGATTCATTTAAAAAAATGTTTGGTGGAAAAAGGGGGAGGCTTGCAAGCCGAAGAACACCATCCCAACCATGAAGCATGGGGTGGCAGCATCATGTTGTGGGGGTGGCAGCATCATGTTGTGGGGGTGCTTTGCTGCAGGAGGGACTGGTGCACTTCACAAAATACATGGCTTCATGAGAAAGGAAAATTATGTGGATATATTGAAGCAACATCTCATGACATCAATCAGGAAGTTAAAGATTGGTCGCAAATGGGTCTTTCAAATGGGCAATGACCCCAAGCATACTTCCAAACTTGTGGCAAAATGGTTTAAGGACAACAAAGTCAAGGTATTGGAGTGGTCATCACAAAGTCCTGACCTCAATCCTATAGAAATTGTGTGGGCAGAACTGAAAAAGTGTGTGCGAGCAAGGAGGCATACAAACCTGACTCAGTTACACCAGCTCTGTCAGGAGGAATGGGCCAAAATACACCCAACTTATTGTGGGAAGCTTGTGGAAGGCTACCCAAAAGGTTTGACCCAAGTTAAACAATTTAAAGGCAATGGTACCAAATACTAATTGAGTGTATGTAAACTTCTGACCCACTGGGAATGTGATGAAAGAAATAAAAGCTTAAATAAATCATTCTCTCTACTATTATGCTTACATTTCACATTCTTTAAATAAAGTGGTGATCCTAACTGACCTAAGACAGGGAATTTTTACTAGGATTAAATGTCAGTAATTGTGAAAAACTGAGTTTAAATGTATTTGGCTAGGGTGTATGTAAACTTCCGACTTCACCTGTACATACAGCATGATTATTTCACTTATACATTGTGCCTATATACCTATACATTTACAGTATATTACAGTGAAACCTGTATAGAGTTTCTATGACAACAGCAGACAAAGCATTTAGATAAGGATTGTAGCCAGTGTCTGGGTTTTAGGGATTATTCCCATTTTGCGTTATCATGGTGATGTGGCCAGTGACACTTTGCTTCTTGAAAGTCCAATATCTTAAAAACTTTACTGTTAACATGCAAAACGTATTGGAATTGAGTGGATTTTCTTCGTAACAAAAGGGAAACAAATGAGTTTCCTTTCCAGAACTTCTACACATTTTGCCATGACTTATGCCATGTTATTATGTATCTGAGTGAGAGTGATTAACAAAATCAAATGGGGGCACTCTGGAGGTCAAGGTGTGCCAGGTCGGCAAGGTCAGGGAGTGATGGCTGCCGGGTCGAAGAGTTTGTGGTGCCGGGTCTGCGTGCCGGGTCGGTAATTCTGCCATGATTAGGTTACTACAAGTTTCGATAGCTGGCTAGACTAACTACACTAATTTACCAATCTAAAAATGTTTAGCCTACATGGGCTAATTGAGTGAATGTCAGCGAGTGACATATAACAAGAGTATGTTGCTGATGCACGACCAAGTTTCGAAATTACACCTTGTGTATTCTACTATTCTAACTCTCAACAATAAGTTGACTGAGTAGAAATACATGTAAAAAATACAGAGGTCCGGACCTGTGTCATCATATGTAGCTACGGACCTGCCTGAATAGGTTGTGATTGTTGCTTGTCTAGCCGGCTGGCTGGTCTGCTAACATTTAGTGGCTTCCCTGTTTATATATACCAACCTCCATCTCAGTATACTTAAATTCTCGCCAACTACGAAACACTGCAACCACCAAGAATAAGGCTGTGGTCTCGCTACATACTCCCTAGGGGATGTTGGCCTATAAGCATGAGTACAAGTCTATCATACTACAGAATGTGAAGAAACTTGTGAGCAGCCAAATACTAACATAACACATGCTTACTCCTACAATAACACAACCATTCACTTTAAACATGTCAGAACCATCTAGGTTTTGGCAAGAGCATTTTATAGAAGTTTATTTGATTTAACCAATACATGCTTGTTTAATAAGATTTACTCTGAAATGCCAAATACCACATTTGAACATTTTCTGTGACTTCTAAGAACTGACCCAGTGCAAACTGCTATTATGCTGAGCATTACAAAATAAGCAATAGTGTTGATGTCATGTAGGAAATCCGTAGTGTCCCAATGGGCCAGACTGTCAGTAACAGAAGCTATCCTGTGAAAGTGTCCTGTCATGTGAGTCGGGAAACATTGGGAGAGGATGAGAGATTTACATTGTTCTGTTAGTACTGGCTGTGATGCCATAGACACTGAGTTCATTGTTATAAGACCTAGAAAAAACTGCTTTCATTGTCTTAAAGCTTAAAGTTCATAGGAGAGCCCACCCCTCTGAGCGAATGGTTGTTTTTTTCTCAGTGCCTCTAGCTCTCTCTCTCTCTCTCTCTCTCTCTCTCTCTCTCTCTCTCTCTCACCCGCCTATCAAAGTCCACATGCCAGACTGATCATTTCCTTTTCTAAATTGAAGAGGAGGGCGGCCACATCTTTTCTCTGTTTCTCCTTTCTGTTCTATGTAAACACCCTGGTCTAAAGAGGCTGTCTTCGACCTCTACAGACAGAGGGAGCTGTATAATATACTCCCACTGCTGTGATCACTGACTCAAACAGAAGAATCTGTCACCTCTCCTCTCTGATCCTTCAAACCTTCTAACTTCAGTTTCAATCATATACAGGAAGTCAAACAAGAGGTCAAATAATTGATTAGATATACTGTCGATATCGCAATTCAAATGGTTTGTTTTTATTTTGGATTTAGTCTTGTACAAATGTATCTCTATTTTTATAAAAATAAAATAGAATATTATTACAAATTGTAAAAACCATCCAAGACATTCAGGTGAAGGATGCAGCAACATTTGACTAGACATGAATCAACAGGAAACAGACAGGTTGTTAAAGAATAGAATGGAGAGCTGCTCCAGATTATAAACTCAGATTAGCAGTCTGTCTCCCAGCCCACACTGAGCTCAGACTGAGTTTGTGGTAAAAACGGAGCTACAAGTAAGCAATATCCTTTAAGTGTGTGAAAGAATCGAATGGCAGACATTTGTCCGAGTTGAAATTTAGGCCATTGAAGGGCTACAATACTGTACTGTATCATGTCCAATTCGACCAAATAAAACATTTAGTTTTAATCTTAAATCTTAAAGTTGTTTATCAACAGCAACGTTGTCGCTTCATCTCTGATCTCTCCTCGGTTGAATTCTTAAGTGGCTAGTTTGAAGTCTTTAAAAAAAATAATACATATTTTAGTTTTTTCTTCTTTCTTTTTTATCCTCTCTCTCCCTAAACAAGCCCTAGCAGCTTCACCCCACTCCCTCCATCACTCCATACTGAAATGTACTGTAACAAAACAAAAATGTCATTTTGTCTGACCTAAATCAGAGGGTGTCTGAGCCATGAGCTTATTACATAGTGTGCTTAACTTGTGTTGTGGAGGAGGGCTGGGGTATTATTATCTTTTAGCTACCCACCCTGCTATAAAACCCGACATCTCCACATTGCAGTAGTGCTGCTCTGCTCTCCCTCCCTACTGTGAATCTGACAAGCCTGCCTTCTCTCGCTCAACTCCACTATTGCTTTGCTCACCAGCCTGTTTAAGCCTGACAGGGACACCCACACTTCTCTCCGCTCCGATGTTCTACCGTTCCACTCTACTAGCAGTTCCTTATCTTTGTATTGGTGTTGGAAGCGTGGATATTCCCTGTTTTTGTGAATGGGCATCCGATGCGAAGCAGTTGTGACTGTGAATGTACTGACTGACCAACCGACTGACTGACTGACTGAAGGACGGACTGACTGTCATCTCTGGGTACTCTACTCTGAAGAAGCAATGTGGCAGGTCACTGGACATCACTGGTAGACTTGGAATAATAAACAAAAAAGGAAAGGAAGTAATTAAGAAGGTAGGCCATGATTATGAGGATTATAGTTTGGAATTCTGAAAATTCTTCATCTTTATATGTGTCATTTTATGTGAGTGTGTCTGCTTAGTGCTTGCAGTTTATCAGTCTAACTGTGCTACAGTACATGTGCACAGTGCACCTGTTCAGTGTGTATGTGTTTGTGTACTCTGACAGGGACTTAGCTCTGTGTGTGGATATGGTAATTTGATGACTCGGAATTATTTGGAAAGCACTATGAGACGCAGTCTCAAGAAAATGCAGTGCTCTTATTACTGATTCCGCAGTAATTCATGAAACATTACTAGTTCTCTTATTACTGATTCTGAAGTAATTCATGAAACAAAAATACATGTTTTTTGAACTAAAGTTAAAGTTGGAGTGTTGACAGATTGAGAACCTGTGGTATAGAAGACTATTGTTTGTGACACTCTTGTTGTTTATTATCTCATGAAACTCTTGCCTCATCTGCTTACAAAATATAAGGATTAGGCTTGTTTGTTTCACAATGGTTGCTTGTTCTCTAGTTAAAACATTTTGGGGGTACTAATAGACGTTCAAGTAAAATTAGATGTATAGATTCGTTTTACAGAGTAGCAAATATGAAAATGAAAATATATTTTGTAAGAAAAATGTCTCCATCCGCCTCATCTGCTATCTGGTTGACTTTTATTGATACTTATTATTATTATTATTCATTTGTCATAAATATCTAAAACTATGAGATGAGGAGAGGTGGTGAGCTTGATAAAAGTGGTTGTCAAGAAGACACCAACAATTCTCCCAAACTATAAAGTCTGCTGGGGATCATCAACAATTTAATTCAAAACATCAGTGGTCTAAATTACACTCATGAATTAAAACAGAACAGCCCGTAATCATAAGAATATAAATTCATGTCTGTTTATTATAGATATATAATGTATCTATAAATTAATAATAGCCAGCCAATTAACTAATTATGAACCCTTTATAAAGATAACCTTATTGTAAAGTGTTATTGGAATGGAATCAATAATGGAATGTTCCGAAATGGAATCAATAAACCAAAGGTTGACCTCTGAGACCTAATAAACCACAAAAACAATACCTGTACTGTCTAAGCTAGATAATGGTGTGAACCTTCAGGCTCCCCTGGAGACTGAGTGATGGCCCGATAATAAACTGCTGTACGATTGGCTTATAGGTAACAATTTGTCTCCCACAATAATTCACTACTTTTAAATATTGGTCTATTAAATGCAATCACTCACTGTTACAGGTGTACTTTTCCCCTATTATAATGAACAAGACAGTAGTTAGAAATGATTTTCCTCTACATTCTGTGTAACAGATTGAAATGGCATGTGATCACAATTTAGGCTTGTATAAAGATACCAGGGCCATTTTCTTTAACATGTGGCAAAGTAATGGCATTCATCATTTTCTTTAAGAATCGATGGGTATACTGTATCATTAATTTAATGATGAAAAGATCTGTACATATCACAGTGTGGGTCTTTAGAGCCACGCTATGGGTGTTATGACAAGCATCTAATTCTAAACAACAGGCTGTAGAATAATAGCCAATTTTATAGTCAGTGTAGTTTTTTCTAAACTAGTGTTCCCCCCAGACAGTGGAGCTATTTCTATCCATAACGACTCATTTTAAATAACAGGCTGTACGTTTGGCTCTGAATGCCAATTGTATAGTGTAGCTTATAGTCCAGATCAGTATTTCCCCAGGCAGTGGCCCTTGGTGGGCCTGGGTTCACTAATCAGAAGTGGTGGTGTGGGGGTTGGAGACAGAGAGAGAGAGAGATGTGTTACTGTTAGCCACTGTCCGGCCCCTGGCAGCCTCTAAGGATGACACTGCTTACCACAGGACTGGAGGCAAGCAAGGACACAGTGTTGGTTGTGGTGACACAGAGTTGGGGTGGGCAAGTGGTAGTGGGCAATAGTCACTCACTGTGAGGGGTCGGAGAAGAGGAGCTGTGGACAGGCCAACCTGCTCTCTCATTGTGCCATTTATCCTTCTGCAGTGTATTAACCTCTAGGGTACGTAGGACGGTAACATCACACCTGACCAACATCCAGTGAAATTACAGAGCGCCAAATTCAAAAACAGAAATAATGATTATAAAAATTCAGGAAACATACAAGTGTTACACATGGGTTTAAAGATGGGCTTCTTGTGAATCCAACCACGGTGTTAGATTTCAAAAAGGCTTTACGGCGATTATTTGAGAACATCGCCCAGCAGACAAATCATTACAAGCAATAACCAGCCAAGCAGAAGAGTTACACAAGTCAGAAATAGAGATAAAATGAATCCCTTACCTTTGATGATCTTCATATGGTTACACTCAGAAGACATTCATTTACTCAATAAATGTTTGTTTTATTCGATAAAGTCTCTCTTTATATCCAAAAACCTCTGTTTTGTTCGCCCGTTATCTTCAGTAATCCACAGGCTCAAACGCAGTCACAACAGGCAGACAAAAAATCCAAATTGTATCCGTAAAGTTCAAGGAAACATGTCAAACGATGTTATTATTCAATCCTCAGGTTGTTTTCAGCCTAAATAATCAATAATATTTCAACTGGACAATAACGTCGTCAATATAAAAGGTAAACAAGAAAGGCGCGCTCTCGGGATTGCGCATGAAAAAGCTCTGTGACACTTTAGGGACTGCTCTTACTCCCTCATTTTTCAGAATACAAGCCTGAAACAATTTCTAAAGACTGTTGACATCTAGTGGAAGGCATAGGAACTGCAATTTGAGTCCTAAGTCAATGGATACTTTAATGGCATTGAATAGAAAACTGGACTTTTCTTAGGTTTTCGTCTGCCAAATCAGTTCTGTTATACTCACAGACATTATTTTAACAGTTTTGGAAACGTTAGAGTGTTTTCTATCCACATCTACCAATTATGCATATCCTAGCTTTTGGGCCTGAGTAGCAGGCAGTTTACTTTGGGCACGCTTTTCATCCGGAGGGGAAAATAGTGCCCCCTACCCTAGAGAAGTTTTAAGGCTTGTTCTTCCTGCTCCCTATCAAATATATACCGTACTATTAGGATATGAATTTAATAAAGTAAAAATAAATGTTTTAATCCAAAACAATAGTGACAGTCTTTTGTACATAATTGTTTCTAATAGGTGCATTATCTGGGACTCTTTAACAAAGCAAAGTGGAACAGCTTTGATGTGGTCTATGGGGTCTATTTAGTATTAACACAGGATCAAAGGTGTCTTTCCATGGGCTGACAGACAGAACAGGGAGAGACTGCCAGAGCAAATCACAAAAAATAAGGGGTTATCAGGCCCTTTGACAAAGGTTTACAAGTGGAGTCCCCACCCTGACTGTTTTGAGGGGAGGGGGAGAGGGAAAGGGTGATGAAACAGTGATCCATCCAGGACCTTGCTTTGGATAAGCAGTGCCCTCCTCCCCTTTCTGTCCATGTGGCACATCCTCCTCAGATCCTCTCCAGTACATAGTAATTAGCCCTGGTGTGAGAGAGAGTGAGAGAGAGCGAGAGAGAGAGAGAGAGAGAGAGAGAGAGAGAGAGAGAGAAAGAGAGAGAGAGAGAGAGAGAGAGAGAGAGAGAGAGAGAAAGAGAGAGGGAGGCACGCTGGCTGCTGCCTAGCCTGTAGCACATGTTCCCAGGGTGGGGGAGATAGCTACATCCCAAATGGCATCCTATTCCTTAGCACTACTTTTGATCTGGGCCCATAGGGCTCTGGTCAAAAGCAGTGCACTATATAGGGAATAGGGTGCCATTTAGGATACTTCTGGAGACCAACCATGGACTCCCTCCTGGCCCTCCCTGGCCCCTCTCTTGTTCTAAGCTCCGCACCAATTGTTTGACTTGGCTGGGTTTTCAGGGATGGGCTCCTAGTCCTTCACAGCGTTAATGTTTGTGCAACCTGTTAGGGAACTTTTGGGCTCTCTATATCTCTTGCCCTCTCCTTCTCTGTCTCCACCCTCCCCTCTCTCTCTCTCACTCTCTCTCTCTCTCTCTCTCTCTCTCTCGCTCTCTCTCATCAGGTATTTATTTAAATTATTTCTGAAAAGTAAAACTGACAAAAAAAACATTTTTATATGTACAAAACGCTCTGGAAATGTGATTCCACTTAAAGTAGAAAAGGCATTTGGAGAATTTCTGTAATTTTTCTACTTCTTCAAGTAATTTTTACTCAAGATCATACAGAGATTGAGGTAGTATGTGCATGTAGATATGGTTAAAGTGACTATGCATATATGATGAACAGAGAGTAGCAGTAGCGTAAAAGAGGGGTTGGCGGGTGGTGGGTGGCGGGACACAATGCAGATAGCCCGGTAAGCCAATGTGCGGGAGCACTGGTTGGTTGGCCCAATTGAGGTAGCATGTCCATGAATGTATAGTTAAAGTGACTATGCATATATGATAAACAGAGAGGAGCAGCAGCATAAAAAGAGGGGGTCTCTAACCTAGGTCTTCTTCTATAGGTATCTTCCACTGTGTATAGATACTGTTTCTGTATGATAATCATAGAAACTGTTCCCTAGCAACAAGATCGAGAATATTACATGTTTAATTGGTAACTGATCAGCACAATTAGAATAATAAAAAAAAAATCTTCCCCCCGGCTTAGACAGGACTTAGACTGCAGATGGATATTATTAATAGCTTATTTACTCTGGCTTATTTACTCTGGTTTTATACTGTAACGTAACAGAAGCTGTGGACGATTTGGATCCAGTCAACAATGCGGTTGTGGTAAGAAGCCATCTGAAAGTATCTATCCACATGCCTGCAGTAACCGCTGAGGAGCGGACAGCTACAAGTTTAAACTCTATTCATAGACAGGACATGAATGGGCGAGAAAACGGCCAAAAACATTTTTAGCACTCACCGTAAACATCTTAGAGAATTAACACGTTTTCACAAGATCCTCCACAGGATAGCATTCAACACTTCACTCTAATCTAAAGAATATTCATCTTTCATCAACTATGGTCTGTGCAGCTCTGCAAAGGGATTTTGTTGTATCACTAATTTATAAATGAACTTGCCTGGTGAAGGAATGGTTTAATAAAATTAAATGTCTACCTCCATAGAAATAACACTTGCTTGGCACTGTGCTTCTGATTATTTTGGGATCTAGGCTGGGTAAAGCAGTTTGTGACAACTGTTGATGTTAAAAGGGCTTAAGCAATACATTTGATTGAAAATAAATTATATTGTGTTTCTCTCCATGTGTTGTAAATAGGTAAGCGAAGGAGAGGAGAGGATGGCCCACACAGAGGATGACCTGATCGGGATTCCGTTCCCCAACCACAGCAGTGACGTTCTGTGCTGCCTCAACGAGCAGCGCCGCTCCGGGTTACTCTGTGATGTAGTCCTCGTTGTACAAGACCATGAGTACCGTACCCACCGCTCGGTCCTTGCCGCCTGCAGCCAGTACTTCAAGAAGCTCTTCACCGTGGCCTCTGACGGAAGGGACCAGCATGGGGTGTTTGAGATAGACTTTGTGGCCCCCGAGTCGCTGACTGCAATCTTGGAGTTTGCTTACACATCCACGCTGACGGTGACGGCGTCCAACGTAAAGGAGATCCTTGGAGCGGCTCAGATGCTGGAAATTCCCTGCATCATCAACGTGTGTCTGGAGATTATGGACTCTGGTGAGGGAGGAGGTGGAGGTGGAGGTGGAGGAGGAGAGGAGGAAGAGGAGGAGGATGTAGAAGAAGAGGAGGAAGATGATGAAGAGGAGGATAAAGACATGGAGGAGGATGATGAGTCAAGGAAGGACGAGCAGGAGGATAACGAGGAGGATAATGCCAGTGAGAGGTCAATGAGGTCGTCAGAGAGTCAGGACCAGGTCGGGTCAGAGAGAGGAGCAGCTCCCAGTCCACCCAATACCTCCCAGTACCAGCAGCAGTACGAGCTGCAGCAGAATGAGAGGAAGTGTCGGGACACAGACTCTCAGTGTGAGAAACCCCGGCAGGAGCATGAGAGCATGGAGAGCCGAGCCCTCAAAGACTTTTCCATTGAATCCCTGCTACAGGAAGGGCTATACCCTAAAATGCCATCAATCCTGGACAGGAGGGCTAACTTTTCCCCTCTGCTCCCCGGCTTCTACCCTCCCATGTGGGCCGCAGATTTCCCAGGTTTCCCCCAAAAGGTTCTAGACCCCAACCACCATGCCCAGACTCCCCGCCCCTCCTACCCCCCCCAACTGGACAACAGACCCCTAGACCTAGTTGTGAAAAGAGAGATCATCAAGGAGGAGCTAAAGGAGGAAGTCCCGCCCAGCATGCTGCATGGCGACTTCCTGAAAAACTTCCTGAATTCCGGCCTATCAGGGATGGGAGTTGAGATGGGGGTGGTACGGTCCGAGGGGTCTCACCTCCATCTGGGCCAGATAAAGGACGAGGCAGACTTCCGCTCCTACATGGGCTTCCTGAGCACGTCAAGCCACCTGGGGGCGCTGTTCCCTCCCTGGCAGCTGGAGGAAGAGCGGAAGATGAAGCCTAAAGCCTCCCAGCAGTGTCCTATATGTAACAAGGTGATCCAGGGGGCAGGGAAACTACCCAGACACATGAGGACCCACACAGGAGAGAAACCATACATGTGCACCATCTGTGAGGTGCGATTCACCAGGTATGACAAATTCATATACACTGTGTCTAATTATCCATACTTGTGTTTGAAATTGTAGCTTTCTGGGTTAAGAAAATAAAACGATGTATAGTATACATACAGTGACTTCAGAAAGTATCCATTTGACTTTTGACATTGACATTTGACCCCTTGACTTTGTTCTTACAAACTCAACATTGATTACATTTATTTCATCTATCTACACAATAATGACAGTGAAACCATGTTTTTAGAAATTGATGCATTTATTGATAATGAAATACAGAAATATATCATTTACATAAGTATTCACACCCCTGAGTCAATACATGTTAGAATTATCAAAAGTCAAAACTGTAACTTAGCCACTCAGGAACATTCACTGTCTTCTTGGTAAGCAACTCCATTGTAGATTTGGCCTTGTGTTTAGGTTTAGTGCCTTGTTGCAAACAGGATTTTTTTGAATATTGTTTTTGCTGGAGAGAATTCCTTCTTTTCACGCTGTCAATTAGATTAGTATTGTGGAGTAACTACAACATTGTTGATCCATCCTCAGTTTTCTCCTATCACAGCCATTAACTTCACCATTGGCCTCATAGTGAAATCCTTGCGTGGTTTCCTTCCTCTCTGGCAACTGAGTTAGGAAGGACAAGTGTATCTTAAAAACTTCACCATGCTCAAAGGGATATTCAATGTCTGTTTTTAATCATTATCTTTACCCATCTACCAATAGCGGCATTGGAAAACACTCCCTGGTCTTTGTGATTGAATCTGTGTTTGAAATGTACTGCTTGACTGAGGGATACAGAGATGAGGCAGTCATAAAGCAATCATGTTAAACAATATTTTCTGAAGGCACTGTATGTGAATCTTTGAAAATTCAATATGCTTTAAATGCCAGGATTTCATACTCATTTCGGATTTTCATCTAGTAGAATTCACTGCATGCGATTGAGGAAGAGAATCGTCTTTCAGACCCACGTGTTTGACTGCAGCTGATAATGAGATAAGAGGACGGGCTGTATCAAAATGAACGAATGGTGGGAAATTCCGCATCAGATGATGCTTTCTCAGTATGAGTCTAGTATGTTGATACTTGTTGCTTACTGCTTAAGTATGAAGTGCGATTAATACACAGTATTATTTCAGTAGGTTGTAGGCAAGACAGATTTCGGACACTGCACTTTCCTCGCACAGTAATAGGTCTTATTAGTCCTATAGACTATACAGAATATGGATGTGTAAAACAAAGTGCTTCCCAATCATCTTTTAATCAATGTTACTTGTATACACCCTTAGATAAAAGGCTTTCAAAAGTGTTCTTCGGGTGTCCCCATAGGAGCACCCTTTTTGGGTCCAGGTAGAACCCTTGTGGGTTCTACGTGGAACCCTCTATGGAAAGGGTTCTATAAGGAACCCCAAAAAGTTCTACCTAAAACCAAAAGGGTTCTACCTGGAACCAAAAATAGTTCTTCAGCCAAAGGACCCTTTTTGTTTTAGATAGCACCTTTTTTATAAGAGTGTAACAATCATGTTGACACCGGCGTTTGAGATCTTTTAAGGGCAATGGTATTATGGTAAGGGAACAATGTGTTTTTGTGGTTCAGGCTAATTATTTTCATCCTCTCATCTGAATACTACTTGAGAGTCGAGACCTAAAAGGTGGAAACTGGAATCCCCCTTTAATGGTTTCTCATTTCCTGCCACTGTTATGGCACGATAGTTTCACCTTCCATCCAGTACCCCAAAGTATACCTATGCTTTCATCTCTCTTACATTTTTCAAAACACAGAATATAACTCATTTTTTGTCTTTCCAGGCAAGACAAACTGAAGATCCACATGCGAAAGCACACAGGCGAGCGCCCCTATATCTGTCTTCACTGCAACTCCAAGTTTGTCCATAACTATGACCTAAAGAACCACCTGCGTATCCACACAGGGGTGCGGCCTTACCAGTGTGAGCACTGCTACAAGAGCTTCACACGTTCAGACCACCTACACCGCCACATCAAGAGGCAGAGCTGCCGCATCTCACGCCCTCGACGGGGCCGCAAGCCGGCCTCTTGGCGCTCAGTCAACAACTTCCTGCAGGGCCCTCCGTGCTCGGCCAATCACCACGAGGGCGGCAAGACGCTGACTGAGAGGTCGGGCGGATGCCGGCTTCTGCCCTCCCATGGGGGAGTTAGAGGTCAAAGTCTGAGCCTTGGGGAGAGAGAAAGACGGGACCTGGGTCTGGGTGGTAAGAGCCTGAGTTATAAGGACTTGGACAGTGACAGCAGAGAGAGCAGAGAGAGCAGGGAGAGTCGGGAGGCTCGGCACCGGTCAGACAGGAAGCAAGTGGTGGATGAGGTGGAGATGGAGAGACAGAGGGGCGTGTTCACCTTTGCCCTGGCAGGGCCTGGGGAGGAAGTCCTTACCCACCCTCCATTTTACATCCCTGACCCCTGGACCATGAGACTGGAGAACCACACCCCTAATATCCCTGAGCCGGCAAACTAAACATTTTCCAACTGACACTTCCAAATGATAGCTAACTGACACTTCATTTCAGAGTTCTAAGAATCGCACAGAACAGAGAGTGTTCTCTGTCTGGTAGATTTCCCACCTGCTGTTTAGAGATTTAAGGGGAGTGATGTCTGGGAACATAGGTATATAGCAAACAGGGTAAATACTTGGAAAACAGTTGATGTTAAACATCTCAGATCAAAATCTTTTGAGCTGCCATCTTTACAATCGCAAGGATTTCGATAAAAACTTTTAATTTGGAGAAGTAAAACTGGACGAATACATTTTATATGTTCCAAAAGTACTCAATTGAAAAACATTATACTCTCAGGACATGACATAACTGTTTCTTTTTGGATTATTAATGTAAACGTGTAATTCATGGTGTAATTAATTAAACCTTTTTTTAACCAGGCAAGTCAGTTAAAAACAAATTCTTATTTTCAATGGTGGCCTAGGAACAGTGGGTTAACTGCCTGTTCAGGGGCAGAAAGACAGATTTGTACCTTGGGGGTTTGAACTTACAACCTTCTGGTTACTAGTCTACCCACTAGGCTACCCTGCTACCCCACTAGGCTACCCTACCCAATACGTTGTTTCCTAAATTCCCAGTCTATAAATGAATAAACTGATAAGCTACAAACTACGGATTCCAAATGTACCCAAAGTTTCAGACTTTGGGTACAGTGCTAATAAACAGGGTAGTCTAAGCCACCGAAGAACGTTCAAAACCATGAGAAATTGTTCACTTGACAAAAGAAATCTACATCGAAAACTTGTTTTTACCCTTGTAATGCATTGTTCTCAGATTTTGTCTGCACTATTGTAAATATATACAAATGTTTTAAAGAATTTGACCATAGTCATGTTGATTATTGTTGTATTATATTTGTTGTTGTTTTTATAGTTGATAACCCCTCCAAAGATGTGGAGTTTGATATTGCACAAACTTGAATAAGCCTTGTGTTACATTGCATACAGTATGTTCTGTGGTTCTTCTAAAGACCACGTTGTGTAAATAACTTGTGAAACAGATAGATTATTGCTTTAGCTATGTCACCTGCTGGTGATTTGATTGCTGCAGTAAGACATTTAAAAAGGGTTTCTACCCTATTTTCATATACAGTTTGTTTTCTGATCTGTGTGTATATGTTGTTATTCACAATTATTTGAATTGAAATGGGAAACTATTTTCTTGGTATTTATGCATATTTAAATTAGCCTTGGCTATATTTTGCAAATATGTTGTTTTATAAAGACACTAAATGTTGTACTCCTGTGGGTCTGGGAGTTTAAATTCTGTGTGTGTGTGTGTGTGTGTGTGTGTGTGTGTGTGTGTGTGTGTGTGTGTGTGTGTGTGTGTGTGTGCCCAGTGAGTGTGAGAGAGCGCGCTTTTGGTGCAAATCTTTCATAACTTAAATTATGGTTTGGATGCCATTTTAGAGAACGACACTCAACATCCTCAATCATCTATTGAGCTATAGCTTGTATTCAAACATCAATATTATAATCACTGTCTTCATAAAAGCATACACAACACCTCGACATTGCTATCAAAATAAACTGGTGATGATAATATCACCATGAAACATCAAATAAATTGGATGCCTTGACATTGTAAAGATTTTACATAAATGTATACCTTTCCAAATAAATTAGGGCTATGGAATTTTGACATATAAAGAATGTTATTTGATTGTTGGATAAAAATATACTTGCATTAAATGTTTATAATGCTGTAAAACAGTATTATGTTGAACACTTTAGTTAATGTTCTTTACAGCTGGTCTTCTTCATCTGAAGTTATTTGACTGTGCAAATAGAAGTTCATCCCTTATATTTTTATTTTTTTATTTCACCTTTTATTTAACCAGGTAGGCTAGTTGAGAACAAGTTCTCATTTACAACTGCGACCTGGCCAAGATAAAGCAAAGCAGTGTGAGCAGACAACAACACAGAGTTACACATGGAGTAAACAATAAACAAGTCAATAGCACAGAATAAAAAATAAATAATAAATAAATAAATAAAAATACCATCAAGATATCATTGTCTCACTGCAAAATTAGATGTTTGTCCATGTTTCTCCAAATGTTGATGTGTTCGTTGACACCGCACTGCCTGTCACTGGGATTGATCCTGAGTCCTAGAAAAACCCAAGCCTACTTGATGGTAATAGTGCTCACCATTGAGTTGGAAAGGCAAGTCTTAATAAATGCCTAAAGTGAACCTTGGAGGTTATATGTTTTAATCCTATCCCATCTTATCCTTAATTTAACCAATCTGAATGGATGCCTGACTTGTTAACCAATTAGAATTAATGCCTGAATTCTTAACCTATCGGAATTAATGCCTGAAGTTAATTAATCCTATCCCAAAACGTAATCCTTAATTTAACCAAACAGAATCAATGCCCAGGTTGTTAATCAATCGGAATGAATGCCTGAAGTTAACCCTAGAGTTGTTTCTGTAGCCCAACCCTTAACCCTTAAGCAGCAGAGTCCTGTTTTATAGACCTGGGTTCCATCACAGCTTTTTGCCCCTAGTTGAAGGTTTTGCAGGGAGTTTACTTATGTCTTGAGGACCTTCAAAAACATCACATTTCGACTTGAATCTGGAGTGATCTCACTGGATATGCATGTAACTTGCCTGTGACTCCCTATAGAGGTCTGTGCAGGAGTGATTAAAAGCCAATTTATGATTGATCCAAAAATGTGGCCAGAGGCTTTGTATGGAGGGTGTGATGCAATTGTGGAGCCTCCGCCGGCATGCAGAAACCAAATCAACCTCCATACTGCATCCCTGTGCGCCTCTCAAACTTTATTAGAGGAGTTGCATGGTCAATCCAACATCTGCAATGGCAGTGCAGCATTTACGGTGATACTGGCTCTGCAGAAGTTATGGCATTCATACTTCTTGCGCTTTGCAGAGCAGCGCAGAGCTGTTGATCTGAGCTGTTGTGAAGGAAGTGAGTTTGTGTTTATACAGGACCTCCCACCCCCACCTACATGTCAATGTGGGGGTATACGGAGCCCTATGCATTGTTACAACATTTGGGAGGCTGTCACTATTACTCCCTCTTCGGCCTCTCGGTCATCAGGCTGCTTATTATCCCGGCGCACCTGCGCCTCATGATCCTCCCTGTATCTGTCACTCCCCTTGGTTCTTTCCTCAGGTGTTATTGACTCTGTTTTCAAGTCGGCGCGTTGTTTGTATTTCGTGTTCATTGTTTCTTTTATTTATTAAAACACTCACTCCCTGAACTTGCTTCCCGACTCTCAGCGCACTCATTACAGAAGCACGGCCTCTTTATGCCTCCATATGGAGCCACTGACCACATTTGCGGATCAAGCATACATTGGCTTTAACAATGCAGAGGGCTCCATATAGCTCCATTATTGGTTTGAAAGTAGGTTGGGACTGTACCTCCTCTACAAACACATCACTTCCTTGACAACTTCCTTCTCAATAGCTGTTCTGCTCATCTAAGGTCAAGAAGTATGAAAATCCTGATGTCTGTGGAGGCTGCTTTGCAGTAAATGCTGTATGGCCACTTCAGATTGACTTAATTCATCGCTCCGCCCACAACCGCAGCAGGCCCACACCCACTGGCTTTCTGTCCTACTCCTAATTGCTACCGCAAGGACTGGTCCAGGACCCAACCACAGTTCCGCAATGTTATTTTAGGCATATGTGACACAGCTCACTTGGCAGCCATTGTCGCAGCCATTTTGCGGCCTATAGGCAATATTAAAATGCGCAAAAATAACCTAAGAAACGGGTTACATTACCATAGATTCTCACGTGTCCCATTATAGACACAGTTTGAAGAGAGCTGAGTTGTAGACTTGCATTTTCTCTTTAGCTACCTTTTAGGAGTGGGCTGATATTCATACGGAGACAAATATGGGTGATCAATATTTATTCATAGGCAATGTATTAAACTAAACGCCTAATAATATTTATGAAGAAAAATGTGTTGGAAAGATAACTGCCCTGTTATCTTCATAGGCTATAGACTCTATTTAATTAAGACCTGATCTCACAGTATGGCCACATAGTGCAGGTACATTCGGGACACTCAAATTAGTATGATATGTTATGTTTGGTATTGTCACGTTCTGACCTTTATTTCCTTTGTTTTGTATTTATTTAGTATGGTCAGGGCGTGAGTTGGGTGGGCAGTCTATGTTTGTTTTTCTATAATTTGGGTATTTCTATGTTTCGGCCTAGTATGGTTCTCAATCAGAGGCAGGTGTCATTAGTTGTCTCTGATTGAGAATCATACTTAGGTAGCCTGGGTTTCACTGTGTGTTTGTGGGTGTTTGTTCCTGTCTCTGTCTCTGCACCAGATAGGACTGTTTAGGGTTTCACACGTTCCATGTTTATTGTTTTGTAGTGTTCATGTGTACATTTACAAATTAAAAGAACCATGGACACTTACCACGCCGCATATTGGTCCTCCGATCCTTCTCGCCTCTCCTCTTCAGATGAAGAGGAGGAAATCCTTGACAGGTATAGTTACATATGACAGATGGTTACTTAAGGCAAAAACGAAAGTAGGGTGGTTGGTCAGGGTGAATTGGTGGGCTACTGAACTTGAAGCAACAAGAATGATGAGAGAGGACAATTGCACTTTCTTTTGAGCTACATTTTGCTCATAGGATATAGCCTACTTTTTAGGAGGAAGATTTGCAGGCAGAGACAAATAAATGGGTAACCAATATTGAATGAAAATGAAAAGGGCCTTTTACTTTGCAACGTTTCTTATTTTTTTGCACCTCGAATCACGTTGGTTGAGCGCCCTCCTTTTCTTTCCATTGTCAATATTCATTTACAGCCACTGTAGTATGGCGTATTGCTGCCTGGAGAAGTGGGAATACTAAAAAAAATCTGAAATATTTCCAAACTTCCGGCTAAGGAAATGTGCCGTGTGAGAAACAGTGACAAACACTCTGAATTACCTAAAATTTTAAATCCCATATTGGTCTTTCACATCAGGCCAACCCGAGCTATACTGTGCAAGTAGGCTAATAGTAGGCCTACCATTGAAACAGATACATGTGAAAATATTTTCCAAATTTTTTATAGATTTTCACTTTCAAAGTCACACTTTTTTCAAAATTTGATGTTCTAAATCAGTGTTTCCCAATCTTGATCCTCGAGTACCCCCAACAGTACACATTTTTATTGTAACCCTGGACAAGCACACCTGAGTCAACTTGTCAACTAATCAACTAGCCTTCAATGAACTGAATGAGGTGTGGTTGTCCAGGGCTACAGTACATTCAGAAAGTATTCAAACCCCTTCACCTTTTCCACATTTTGTTACGTTACAGACTTATTCTACAATTGATTAAATAGATCAATCTACACACAATACCCCATAATGACAAAGTGAAAACAGGCTTTTACATTTTTTCCCAAAAGATTATGCATAAAAAACATAAATACTTTATTTACATAAGCATTCAGACCCTCTGTAGCACATGCGTTGGTGTATGAAAATGAAATAGCAACTGTAGTGATGCAAATAATCATGTTATCATTCTGACAGGTAGGCATAGGCTACTTTATAGCTATTGTAGTTAACATTTAATAGAGAAGGTTTTTAGGAAAGCCTTTCCATCTACCAGAAGAACGTTAGGCCTATCATTAGTATTGCTAGATTTGTTCTATTCCTTAATTGTTTGAAACCTGGATGTTTTACTTCATATTATGGAGGCAAGTCTTACCTTACTTGAAACTAGTCTATAGCCAAAATCCTGTACCTCCACTAAACTACTTTGGTATGATCAGTGGGGATTAAGAAGTGAGTATACGCAATGCCCAGAAAAAAACAAGTGGGTAGGCTATAGGCCTAGGTTGTATGCCTGCGTATACCCTCCACTACACCACTGGTCTAATCATATTTAATAACATTTCCTTGTAAAGATAACTGCCAAGTGATTCTCTGCCCATGCATAGGCTATTTCATTGAGAGCACACATATAGGCAACATAGCGCACGTGATCTCGCAAACCCAGTTGGAAGAGGAGAGGTAGGCTGAAGAAGCTAATTCTGAGAGTGTGTGAATAATGAGACAAAGATGTGCATATAATACAATAGGTAGGCTAACGCATAGAAATCAGAAAGTTCTTTCCAAATAATCTGCAGGACAACAAAAATATGTTCATCCCAAAGTCGTCTGTTTGAACACCCACTCCCAACCGCAGCATGAGAAAAAATATATAAAATAAAGAATGGCCTTGGAGCCGGAAGTTCTGCATACTTCCCTGTCATGAAGCAGTGGGTCATAATTTATCTTTCC
Organism: Oncorhynchus tshawytscha; assembly: GCF_018296145.1. Classification (NCBI taxonomy): domain Eukaryota; kingdom Metazoa; phylum Chordata; class Actinopteri; order Salmoniformes; family Salmonidae; genus Oncorhynchus; species Oncorhynchus tshawytscha. The sequence continues at coordinate 6,646,525 of NC_056448.1, forward strand.
TCAATTCCTCACAGTCTCTCTCCTCGCCTCCACAAAACGTATTGGAGAAGAAGGTCAGAGCGAGGGATCTTGGACCTTTTGGCAAAGAGATAGGGTGTGTGGAATTGAAATATCCACATTGAAAAAGAGCAGGAAGAGCTAAGTTTTTAAATTAAAAAACAATTTTGGTTCAGGTGAAAATGTATGAAATAAAACTAATTTTGGCAATCAGTTACAGTCCACTGTCTGGTTTTGTCTTCCTGGTGGACAAGCACGAAGTTGGGAGGCTAGCAATGTTTTTACAGACACAGACATTTTCCTCTCACTGTCTTGACTTTATTCATCTGTATCTCTCCACTGCCGTCTACTGGGTGATTGACTATACTACAGTTTCAATGCACAGGTTTGTCGCACATAACCTCTCCACTGTGATGCAGTTTTGCCCCTTTAGAGGGTGTTATACTATCACTCCCTGATTAGAGTTGAACAAATTCAGTGGAACTGTCTTCAAGGTCCAGAGTTGAATTTGAGGGTCATAGTGATGCAAAGAAAAAGTCAAATGAAAAAAGTTGTCAATTGACTAACAATAATGTATGAATAAGCAAGATCAGAACTTGAAGTTCATTTTCTGTTGTCCCACTGTTGTCCCACTAAAGACCCATGAAGACATGGGTCTTTACATTGACAGTCCCATCTTTAAAACATTTTATGGGGAACCACATGTATGTCAGTGTCTTATATTTAAGTTGCCGTTGCAGAAACGTGGTCCCAAAGGAGACTTCTGTATTTTCACTACGAAACTAAACAGGTACCATAGGAATGCCAGTATGGTACATGTTGCTGTGAAGCTGTCTGAACCTAGAGCACAAAAACCATATGTGCAGTAGATTGTTATTTTGAGCAGGGAGAGTCTGTGTTAGCCTTGAGGCCGGTTCCCAGTCATGATCATGGCACCCATTTCCTTATTATTATTTACAGTGAGAGAATAAAGATCCTAAAGTATACTGAACAAAATGTAAATGCAACATATAAAGTGTTGGTCCCATGTTTCATGAGCTGAAATAAAAGATCCCCAAAAATGTCCATAGAAACAAAAAGCTTATTTCTCTCAAATGTGTTTACGTCACTGTTAGTGAGCATTTCTCCTTTTCCAAGATAATCCATCCATCTGACAGGTGTGGCATATCAAGAAGCTGATTAAACAGCAGGATTATTATCATCATTACACAGCTGCACCTTGTGCTGGGGACAATAAAAGGCCACTCTAAAATGTGCAGTTTTGTCACACACCTCAATGCCACAGATGTCTCAAGTTTTGAGGGAAGGCGCAATTGGCATGCTGACTGCAGGAATGTTGACCGAAGTTGTTGCCATAGAATTGAATGTGGATTTTCCTAACTTAAGCTGCCTCCAAAGTTGTTTTAGAGAATTTGGCAGTACATCCAGCCGGTCTCACAACCGCAGACCACGTGTAACCACACCACCCCAGGACGTCCACATCTGACTTCTTCACCTGCGAGATCGTCTGAGACTAGCCACCCAGACATTTGATGAATCTGTGGGTTTGCACAACCAAATAATTTCGGCACAAACTGTCAGAAACGGTCTCAGGGAAGCTCATCTGCGTGCTCATCGTTGTCACCAGGATCTTGACCTGACCGCAGTTCGGCATCATAACCAACTTCAGTGGGAAAATGCTCACCTTCGATGGCCACTGGCACGCTTGAGAAGTGTGCTCTTTATGGATGAATCCCGGTTTCAACTGTACCAGGCAGTTGGCAGACAGTGTGTATGGCGTTGTGTGTGCAAGCGGTTTGCTGATGTCAACATTGTGAACAGTGTGCCTCATTGTGGCAGCGGGGTTGTGGTATGGGAAGGCTTAAACTACGGACAACAAACACATCTGCATTTTATCGATGGCAATTTGAATGCACAGAGATACCATGACGAGATCCTGAAGCCCATTGTCGTGCCATTCTTCCGCCACCATCGCTCATGTTTCAGCATGATAATGCACAGCCCCATGTCAAAAGGATTTGTACACAATTTCTGGAAGCTGAAAATGCCTCAGTTTTTCCATGGCCTGCATACTCAGATGTCACCCATTGAGCATGTTTGGAATGCTCTGGATCGACGTGTACGGCAGCGTTGTTCCAGTTCCTGCCAATATCCACACCAGATATTGACTGGTTTTCTAATCCGTGCCCCTACTTTTTGTAAGGTATCTGGGACCAGCATATGCATATCTGTCTATTCCCAGTCATGTGAAATCGGTAGATTAGGGTCTAATGAATTTCCTTATATATGCATTTATATTTTTGTTATGTGTAACTGTGACAGGGGTGGGCTATCCTACACAGTGAATCTCAGGAAAATTAAAAAGTTATATTTTTAGAGAAAACTATACTAATTATTTTTAAGTAATCAAATACCTGATTAAAGCACAGTGTTTTGCAATCCTCTACGGTAGCATCATGGTGTAGCCAGAACACAGCTATTTTCTGTCCTACTCTGGCTACATTGACTTCAATACAAAACCTAGAAGGCCTGTGCTCCTCACTCGCTTCCATAATTATGATGTAACGGCTTTCTTCCGTCGAAGGAGAAGCGGACCAAAATGCAGCGTGGTGGTTACTCATGTTCTTTAATGGAAAATGAACGATACATGAAATAACTTAAATCTACAAAACAACAAACGGAACATGAAAACCTATACAGCCTATCTTGTGACAACAAACACAGAGACATGAACAATCACCCACAAACACACAGTGAAACCCGGGCTACCTAAATATGGTTCTCAATCAGAGACAACGATAATCACCTGACTCTGATTGAGAACCGCCTCAGGCAGCCATAGACTTTCCTAGACAACCCTACTCAGCCACAATCCCAATACCTACTAAAACCCCAATACAAAAAAACACCACAACATAAACCCATGTCACACCCTGGCCTGACCAAATAAATAAAGAAAACACAAAATACTAAGACCAAGGCGTGACATATGACGACTTCTGGAGGACGTCTTCCAACCAATCAAAGCTTTTACAGTATGAACTGATATGTCGTAAAGCCAATCAAAGGATCAGAGAATTATCCTAGTACTATGCATGTGTGATTTAGAAGCTTGGTGAGTTGGTGAGTTTGTTGGATAGCTTGAGATTGAAATTGTGAATACTGACTGGGCACAAACTGGTTGAATCAACGTTGTTTTAAGTAATTTTTCAACGTATTGTGACTTGGAAGTCTTCAACTTTTGTTTTGAGGGTGAAATGTCAATTTGTACCTTTGAAACAATGCGAGATCTTCAACATTATATCCACTTCAAGAGAAAATACCATAGGTTGGGCAGCACCTCCTACTGGAGAGTTAATATATCTACAGCTATCCATTTGGTCTCCTTTCCATGGTTTTAACCATGCCCAGCTTTGATATTTGTCACTGACTACCACAAATGTGCTGTCATGAGAATGATTATTGATAGATCTCTTAAAAACGAAATATATTCAACGTTGCTATCGAAGTCATTCCAAAGGGTAGGTTTAACAGAGCAAATGAAATGTCATAAATCATCAATGATATTATTAAGGCCTATATAGCATTTGTGAAGTCACCAACAGATATTGTTTTAAATTCAGCTAAAAATAGACAATACATATTGTCACGACTTCTGCCGAAGTCGTTGCCTCTCCTTGTTCGTGCGGTGCTCGGCGTTCGACGTCACCGGTCTTCTAGCCATCATTGATCCTTTTTTCCATTGGTTTTGTCTTGTCTTCCCACACACCTGTTGTCAATCCCATTCATTACCTGTTGTGTATTTAACCCTCTGTTTCCCCTCATGTCTTTGTCAGAGATGGTTATTGTCAGTGTAGTGTGATTGTTTGTATCGGTGCGCGGCGGGTCCTCGTACCCATGTTTTGTGTTTATGTGCATAGAGTGTTATGGAGCATACTCCGTGGACTTTATTAAAAGACTCCATTTTACACTCCATTTGACTCTCCTGCGCCTGACTTCCCTGCCACCTATTACACCTATGCATGACAGAATCTCTGACCCATATATGAAGTCAGCAGGAGAGGACACTATGCCCATGGAGCTGGAGGAACGCGTTCAGGAACAAGCGAGGGAGCTTGACGTTATCAGCTCCGTATTGGATCACATTGTCATGAAAATGGATCACTGGGAGAGACAGGGAGTTTCTCCAGCGCCACCACCACCACAACCGGAATCTCCCGTGACGTTTTTCCCTCTCCGGAATCGAGGATCCATTTATCCCTACCTACGGGATACAACGGAGATACTGCCGGCTGCCAGGGTTTCCTCCTTAAACTGAACTTGTATCTAGCCACGGCCTCCCCAGTACCATCTGACCGTGAGAAGAGTTACGCCCTCGTCTCATGCCTCACCGGGAAAGCCCTGGAATGGGCCAGCGCTGTGTGTAGTAGGGAGGATGCGGCGCTGGACCATTTTGAGGAGTTCACCCGCCAATTCCGGATAGTATTCGATCACCCACCTGAAGGCAAAGCAGAGGGTGAGCTTCTCTATCATCTGAGGCAGGAGACGAGGAGTGCACAGGATTTTGCTTTGGAGTTTAGGACCTTGGCTGCTGGCGCTGGATGGAGCGACCGGGCTCTGATCGACCATTACCGTTGTAGTCTACGCGAGGACGTCCGTCGGGAGCTGGCCTGTAGAGACACCACCCTCACCTTCGACCAGCTGGTGGACATGTCCATCAAGCTGGACAACATGCTGGCTACTCGTGGACGTCTAGATCGGGGTCTGGTTGTTCCATCCTCCCGCACCCTCTCTCCCGAACCTATGGAATTGGGAGGGATGGTGCGCAGGGAGACCGGAGGGGGTTCCCGCTTGAGCACCATTCAAGGTCGGCTGGTCGGTGCCGGGTTGGTTCCTCTGGGAATAGAGAGGGCAGGCAGGGCATTCTGGTGTCACCCCAGGTGAGTAGGCACCATTCTCATCCAGAGCCCTCTGCTGCACTAATGTTTGTCTCTGTCTCTTTTCCTGATTTTTCACCGCATTCCCAGTATAAGGCGCTAGTAGATTCGGGTGCGGCTGGGAATTTCATTAATAAAAGTCTAGCTCATAGTTTAGGGATCCCTATTGTTCCTGTGGATATGCCTTTCCCTATTCATGCCTTAGATAGTCGACCATTAGGGTCAGGGTTTATCAGGGAGGTAACCGCACCTTTGTGTATGATAACGCAGGAGGGTCACAAGGAGAAGATTAGTCTTTTCCTTATTGATTCTCCTGCGTATTCTGTGGTGCTAGGCCTACCCTGGTTACTTAGTCATAACCCCACTGTTTCTTGGCCACAGAGGGCTCTCACGGGGTGGTCGCGAGAATGCTCAGGTAGGTGTTTAGGGGTTTCTGTTGGTGCTACTACGGTGGAAAGTCCAGACCAGGTCTCCACCGTGCGCATTCCCCCCGAATATGCCGATTTGGCTCTCGCTTTCTGTAAAAAGAAGGCGACTCAATTACCACCCCATCGACGAGGGGATTGTGCGATAGATCTCCTGGTAGACGCTGCATAACCCAAGAGTCACGTGTATCCCCTGTCGCAAGCGGAGACGGAGGCTATGGAGACATGTGTCTCTGAATCCCTGCATCAGGGGTTCATTCAGCCATCCATTTCACCCGTCTCTTCGAGTTTCTTTTTGGAAAAAAAAGGATGGCGGTTTACGCCCGTGCGTTGATTATCGAGGTCTTAATAAAATCACAGTGAAATATAGTTACCCGCTACCTCTGATCAATACGATTATTGAGTTAATGCACGGGGCACGTTTTTTCACTAAATTGGATCTCAGGAGTGCGTACAATCTGGTGCGAATTAAGAAGGGTGATGAGTGGAAGACAGACGGCATTTAGCACCACCTCAGGTCATTATGAGTACCTGGTCATGCCATATGGGTTGATGAATGCTCCATCAGTTTTCCAATCATTTGTAGATGAGATCTTCAGGGACCTGCACGGGCAGGGTGTAGTGGTGTATATCGATGATATTCTGATATACTCTGCTACACGCGCCGAGCATGTGTCCCTGGTGCGCAGGGTGCTTGGTCGCCTGTTGGAGCATGATCTAAATGTCAAGTCTGAGAAATGCTTGTTTTTCCAACAATCCATCTCCTTCCTAGGGCATCGGATTTCCACTTCAGGAGTGGAGATGGAGAGCGACCGCATCACAGCCGTGCGTAATTGGCCGACTCCAACCACGGTAAAGGAGTTGCAGCGTTTTTGGGGGTTTTCCAATTACTACCGGAGGTTTATCCGGGGTTTTGGTCAGGTGGCAGCTCCCATTACCTCACTGCTAAAGGGGCGCCCGGTGCGCTTGCGGTGGTCGGCTGAGGCGAACAGGGCTTTTGAGCACCTGAAGACTCTGTTTACCTCGGTGCCTGTGCTGGCTCATCCGGATCCCTCTTTGCCATTCATAGTGGAGGTGGACGCATCCGAAGCTGGGATAGTGGGATAGTGGGATAGGAGCAGTGCTCTCTCAGCGTTCGGGTACGCCACTGAAGCTTCGTCCCTGTGCTTTCTTTTCTAAGAAGCTCAGCCCGGCGGAGCGAAACTATGATGTGGGGAACCGAGAGCTGTTAGCTGTCGTAGAAGCCTTGAAGGTGTGGAGGCATTGGCTTGAGGGGGCTAAACACCCTTTTCTCATCTGGACTGACCACCGCAATCTGGGAGTACATCCGGCAGGCGAAGAGATTGAATCCTCGCCAGGCAAGGTGGGCCATGTTTTTCACTCGTTTTGTGTTTACTCTTTCTTATAGACCAGGCTCCCAGAACGTTAAGGCAGACTCATTGTCTCGGCTGTATGACACAGAGGAGCGGTCCATGGATCCCACTCCCATACTCCCAGCTTCGTGTCTGGTGGCGCCAGTAGTGTGGGAGCTGGATGCGGACATTGAGTGGGCGTCACGTGCAGAGCCCTCTCCCCCTGAGTGTCCAGCTGGTCGTCTGTACGTTCCGTCTGCTGTCCGCGACCGATTGATATATTGGGCTCACACGTCATCCTGGAATAGGTCGGACGATGCGCTGTCTTGAGGGGAGATACTGGTGGCCCACTTTAGCTAAGGATGTGAGGATTTATGTTTCTTCCTGCTCGGTGTGCGCCCAGTGCAAGGCTCCTAGACAACTGCCCAGAGGTAAGCTACAACCTCTACCCGTTCCTCAACGGCCGTGGTCGCACCTGTCGGTGGATTTTTTGGACTGATCTTCCACCTTCACAGGGTTACACCACGATCCTGGTCGTTGTGGATCGGTTTTCTAAGTCCTGTCGTCTCCTCCCTTTGCCCGGTCTCCCTACGGCCTTACAAACTGCAGAGGCCCTGTTTACACACGTTTTCCGGCACTATGGGGTGCCTGAGGATATAGTGTCTGATCGGGGTCCCCAGTTCACATCAAGGGTCTGGAAGGCGTTCATGGAGCGTCTGGGGATCTCGGTTAGTCTTACCTCAGGTTTTTACCCCGAGAGTAATGGGCAGGTGGAGAGAGTTAACCAGGATGTGGGTAGGTTTCTGCGGTCTTATTGCCAGGATCGGCCGGGGGAGTGGGCGAAGTTCGTGCCCTGGGCAGAGATGGCTCAGAACTCGCTACGTCACTCCTCCACTAACCTCACTCCCTTTCAATGTGTATTAGGGTATCAGCCAGTTCTGGCTCCTTGGCATCAGAGCCAGACTGAGGCCCCTGCGGTGGACAATTGGTTTCGGCACGCTGAGGAGACCTGGGAGGCAGCCCACGTCCACCTTCAGCGTGCCATAAGGCGCCAGAAAATTGGCGCAGACCGTCGCCGCAGTGAGGCCCCAGTGTTCGCACCAGGGGACAGGGTCTGGCTCTCGACCCGAAACCTGCCCCTCCGCCTGCTCTGCCGGAAGCTGGGTCCGCGGTTTGTGGGGCCGTTTAAAGTCCTGAGGAGAGTGAACGAGGTATGTTATAGGTTACAACTACCCACTCATTACCGTATTAACCCCTCGTTCCATGTGTCTCTTCTCAGGCCGATGGTGGCTGGCCCGCTCCAGGAGGCTGAAATGCGTAATGTTCCTCCGCCTCCTCTAGACATCGAGGGGTTCCGGCGTACTCTGTTCGATCCATTTTGGATTCGAGACGTCGGGCGAGGGGCCTTCAGTACCTCGTGGACTGGGAGGGGTATGGGCCGGAGGAGAGATGCTGGGTTCCGGTGGAGGACGTGTTAGATCCTTCCATGTTATCAGAATTCCACCGTCTCCATCCGGATCGCCCTGCACCTCGCCTTCCGGGTCGTCCCCGAGGCCGGTGTCGACGCGCAGCTGGAGCCGCGCGCCAGGGGGGGTACTGTCACGACTTCTGCCGAAGTCGTTGCCTCTCCTTGTTCGGGCGGTGCTCGGCGTTCGACGTCACCGGTCTTCTAGCCATCATTGATCCTTTTTTTCATTTTCCATTGGTTTTGTCTTGTCTTCCCACACACCTGTTGTCAATCCCATTCATTACCTGTTGTGTATTTAACCCTCTGTTTCCCCTCATGTCTTTGTCAGAGATTGTTATTGTCAGTGTAGTGTGATTGTTTGTATCGGTGCGCGGCGGGTCCTCGTACCCATGTTTTGTGTTTATGTGCATAGAGTGTTATGGAGCATACTCCGTGGACTTTATTAAAAGACTCCATTTTACACTCCATTTGACTCTCCTGCGCCTGACTTCCCTGCCACCTATTACACCTATGCATGACACATATAGGTGTAGGGTTTCAAGCTTTGGTTGATTTCTATTTGAAGTTAGTGTTGGATGTTGGATTCACATCTCCATCTCTAAAAAAAATCTAAGTAAAAAAAATAGGATTACATAACGTTTGATTTGATTTAGTCCTATTCCTTAATTTTTTTGGTTGTGATGGAGATGTGAATCCAACATATTAATAGTTAACTTGAAGATTAAATTCGAAATCAACCAAAGCTTGAAACTCTAGGCCCATGTGTATTGTCTATTTTTAGTTGAACCCTGGGTTGAATTGAAACAATAGCTGTTGATGACTTTGCAAATGCTCTTTAGGCTTAAATAGTATCATTGATGATACATGACTTCGAAAATATGGTTACATTTCATTTGCTCTGCTAAACCTTTGGAATTATTTCGATAGCAACAGGGAATATATTTAGTTAGTAAGAGATCTCTCACGATACCACATTGGTAGTAGTCAGTGATAAATATCAGAGCTAGGCTTGCTTAAAACTCTGTAGATAGATCAACTATCCAGTAGGAGGTGTTGCCCAGCCTATTGTTTTTTTCTGATGTTGGATATAACGTTGAAGATCAGACGTTGTTTCAAAGGTACAAATTCAATATGTTTTATACGAGGTTTGTCTATGTTGAAAATTCGTTACAACGATGACCTAATCATGTGGTTGAAATTAAACCCTCAAAACAACAGTTTATGTTGATGGATTATTTTCAAATCCAATGTAATTCTCCTCGTAGATTCCATGTCACAGTACATTTAAACAATGTTGATGCAACCAGTTTGTCCCCAGTGGGATGTCTCACGTGCCCTCTCATGCACTGGCACATTGAATGTTTCCTTTCCAAGCACAGTGAATTTCTCTATCATTAGTGCATGTAGAGGCAATCACATACAAAAACACAGTCACGTCACACATCAATGTGATTTTAAAACCCCTATAGGCCCGTAAGGTCCTGGGTGTCGTGAGGGTGAAATCAGGCGCAGGAAAGCAAAGTTCAATAAAGTGCTTTTTTAATGCACACACGGTGAACTACGGTCCCCGCACTTACGGGTGCTCAAACCAAATGCCCCAGACACAGGGAAACGAAAACAGTCTAGCACTAAATACACGAACATGTACATCTAATGCAAACACCAGGGTTACAATAATCAATCCCGCACAAAGAACCAGGCGGGCCGGCTGACTAATAAAGCCTCACTAATTATAACCAACTCAAAACAGGTGTACTCAATAAACACATAAGGAGGGGGAGAAAAGAATCAGTGGCAGCTAGTAGGCTGGCGACGACCGCCGAGTGCCACCCGAATGGGAAGGGGAGCCACCTTCGGTGGTGACAAGGCCTAAACATCAGACTGTTACCATGGTTGCTCCATGCATTTTCTGCCTGACCGAAGTCGCCCCAGAAAATATGCAATAGCCTCTACAAGCCACAATGTTGAATACAATTATATTTACACTTACTTTGCCATACTGTTGGTCCTTTTGGCGATAGGAGACAGAGATAGGGTATCCACAGGAGAGGTAGGTTCTGTCACTTGTATTTTCAATCTCTTGACGCATTGCATGTGATACAGAATATGTAAACAGTAACCGAATGTAAACTAAATGTAGTCGACCAGGCTTCGTAGAACAACCTAACAAAATGCTGAAAAAGTCAAGGGGTCTGAATACTTTCTGAAAGTACTGTACTTACGAAGAAAGGATGTTATTATGATTGTTATGTTTTTAATGACGTTTTTCTAAAATAAGCATGCACCACATTACTACAACACAGCTCAATCAAGCCTGATGGTCTTGTAAGTATAAAAGCAAAGCTCACACTCATTTACTAAAAAAAGCATGAAAAAGGTAGCATAATGGGTTAATGTCTTACTATGCTTTGTGAAGAATCCAATACTTTACCTTGTATGCAATACAAATCACATTACTGTGGAAACATCCTCTAAGAGTATGAATTAGGCTGTTTAAGAATGTTTGAATCCTAAGCAACCTGCCTACACAGTTTGAAATACAATACCAACATAGCTACTGTGGTAGGTCAAAGCTACAGTGGGGAGAAAAAGTATTTGATACACTGCCGATTTTGCAGCTTTTCCTACTTACAAAGCTTGTAGAGGTCTGTACTTTTTATCAAAGGTGCACTTCAACTGTGAGGGACGGAATCTAAAACAAAAATCCAGAAAATCCCATTGTATGATTTTTAAGTAATTAATTTGCATTTTATTGCATGACATAAGTATTTGATCACCTTCCATCCAGTAAGAATTCCGGCTCTCACAGACCTGTTCGTTTTTCTTTAAGAATCCCTCCATTACCTGTAATAACTGCACCTGTTTGAACTCGTTACCTGTATAAAAGACACCTGTCCACACACTCAATCAAACAGACTCCAACCTCTCCACAATGGCCAAGACCAGAGAGCTGTGTAAGGACATCAGGGATAAAATTGTAGACCTGCACAAGGCTGGGATGGGCTACAGGACAATAGGCAATCAGCTTGGTGAGAAGGCAACAACTGTTGGCGCAATTATTAGAAAATGGAAGAAGTTCAAGATGATGGCCAATAACCCTTGGTCTGGGACTCCATGCAAGATCTCACCTCGTGGGGCATCAATGATCTTGAGGAAGGTGAGGGATCAGCCCAGAACTACATGGCAGGACCTGGTCAATGACCTGAAGAGAGCTGCGACCACAGTCTCAAAGAAAACCATTAGTAACACACTAGGCCGTCATGGATTAAAATCCTGCAGCGCAAGCAAGGTCCCCCTGCTCAAGCCAGCGCATGTCCAGGCCCGTCTGAAGTTTGCCAATGGCCATCTGGATGATCCAGAGGAGGAATGGGAGAAGGTCATGTGGTCTGATGAGACAAAAATAGAGCTTTTTGGTCTAAACCCCACTCGCCGTGTTTGGAGGAAGAAGAAGGATGAGTACAACCCCAAGAAAACCATCCAAACCGTGAAGCATGGAGAAAGGAAACATCATTCTTTGGGGATGCTTTTCTGCAAAGGGGACAGGACGACTGCACCGTTTTGAGGGGAGGATGGATGGGGCCATGTATCGCGAGACCTTGGCCAACAACCTCCTTCCCTCAGTAAGAGCATTGAAGATGGGTCGTGGCTGGGTCTTCCAGCATGACAACGACCCGAAACACACAGCCAGGGCAACTAAGGAGTGGCTCCGTAAGAAGCATCTCAAGATCCTGGAGTGGCCTAGCCAGTCTCCAGACCTGAACCCAATAGAAAATCTTTGGAGGGAGCTGAAAGTCCGTATTGCCCAGCGACAGCCCCGAAACCTGAAGGATCTGGAGAAGGTCTGTATGGAGGAGTGGGCCAAAATCCCTGCTGCAGTGTGTGCAAACCTGGTCAAGAACTACAGGAAACGTATGATCTCTGTAATTGCAAGGTTTCTGTACCAAATATTAAGTTCTGCTTTTCTGATGTATCAAATACTTATGTCATGCAATAATAAAAAATAAAAAATAATAATAAAAAAATTCAAATTAATTACTTAAAAATCATACAATGTGATATTCTGGATTTTTGTTTTAGATTCCGTCTCTCACAGTTGAATTGTACCTATGATAAAAAATTACAGACCTCTACATGCTTTGTATGTAGGAAAACCTGCAAAATCGGCAGTGTATCAAATACTTGTTCTCCCCACTGTATGTGCTGGAAAACCTCGGTAGAGCATAGGCATTGTGGTGCTTGTGAATTTCCTATTGATCATTATACGATCCCATTACAGTTAAAAAGTAATAACACATTTAGTATGTAATGGAAAATAAACAAAAAGAGGTGAGTCAATGTAACAGATGTCCCACGAAGACAAGACGGGTCTCAAATCAAATCAAATGTTATTTGTCACTTGCGCCGAATACAAAGGCTTACAAGCTCTTGACCAACAATGCAGTTCAAGAAATAGAGTTACTAAAATATTTACTAAATAAAGTACAAAAAATCTAATCAATCCAAGGTAGCACAAGAAATGTACATAACAATAACATATCTAAGGGGTACCGGTACCGAGCCAATGTGCGGGGGTACAGGTTAATCGAGGTCATTTGTAAAGAGACTGTGCGTAGGGGTGGCCATTTGATTAGTTTAGTTGTTCAGCAGTCTTATGGCTTGGGGGTAGAAGCCGGAGCCTTTTGGTCCTAGACTTGGAGCTCCGTTACTGCTTGCTGTGCGGCAGCAGAGAGAACAGACTTGGGTGACTGGAGTCTTTTTCTGGATGTCAGGAATCTTGGCCCCAGTGATGTACTTGGCCTCACTACCCTCCATGGTGCCTTCCGGTCCGATGCTGAGCAGTTGACATACCAGGGGGTAATGCAACTGGTCAGGATATCCTCGATGGTGCAGCTGTCAAACTTTTTGAGGATCTGGGGACACATGCCAAATCTTTTCAGTCTCCTAAGGGGGAAAATGTGTTCTCAATCCCTCTTCACAACTGTCTTGGTGTGTTTGGACCATTATAGTTTGTTGGTGATGTGGACACCAAGGAACTTGAAACTCTCGACCAGCTCCACTTCAGTCACGTCGATGTTAATGGGAGCCTGTTCGGTCCTCCTTTTCCTATAGTCCAAATCAGCTTTTTTTGCCATGCTCACATTGAGATAGAGGTTGTTGTCCTGGCACCATACTGCGAGGTCTCTGACCTCCTCCGGACAGGATGTCTCATCGTTGTCGGTGATCAGGCCTACTGTTGTGATCAGGCCCACTGTTGTGTTGTCAGCAAACTTAGTGATGGTGTTGGAGTCGTATTTGGCCATGCAGTCGTGGGTGAACAGGTAGGGACTAAGCACGATCCCCTGAGGAAACCCAGTGTTGAGGATCAGCTTGGCAGATGTGTTGTTGCCACCCTTACCACCTGGGAGCGGCCAGGATCCAGTTGCAGAGGGAGGTGTTTAGTCCCACGATCCTTAACTTAGTGATGAGCTTGGTGGGCACTATGGTGTTGAACACTGAACTGTAGTCAATTAACAGCATTCTCACATAGGTGTTCCTTTTGTCCAGGTGGGAAAGGGCAGTGTGGAGTGCAATTGAGATCTGTGGATCTGTTGGGGCGGTATGCGAACTGGAGTGGGTCTAGGGTTTCTGGCATGATGGTGTTGATGTGAGCCATGACCAGCCTTCCAAAGCACTTCATGGCTACCGATTTGAATGTTATGGGGCGGTAATGATTTAGGCAGGTTACCTTCACTATCTTGATTACAGAGACTATGGGTGGTCTGTTTGAAACATGTAGGTATTACAGACTCGGCCAGGGAGAGGTTGAAAATGTTATTGAAGACACTTTCCAGTTGGTCCGCGCATGCTTTGAGTACACGTCCTGGTAATCCGTCTGGTCTTGTGGCTTTGTGAATGTTGACTTGTTTTAAGGTCTTGCTCACATCGGCTATGGAGAGCGGGATCACACAGTCGTCCAGAACATCTGGTGCTTTCATGCATGCTCCAGTTTTTCTTTCCTCAAAGCAAACATAAGAGGCATTTAGCTCATCTGGTAGGCTCGCTACACTGGGCAGCTCACGGCTGGGTTTCCCTTTGTGTTCCACAATAGTTTTAAAGCCCTGCCACATCCGACAAGTGTCAGAGCTGGTGTAGTAGGATTCAATGTTAGTCCTGTATTGATGCTTTGCCTGTTTTATGGTTAGTCTGAGGACTAACAGCGGGATTTCTTATAAGCGTCCAGATGTGTGTCCCGCTTCTTGAAAGTGGAAGCTCTAGCATTTAGCTCAGTGCGGATGTTGCCTGTAATCCGTGGCTTCTAGTTGGGAAGTGTACGTACGGTCACTGTAGGGAGGACATCGTCGATGCACTTATTGATGAAGCCGGTGACTGAGGTGGTATACTCCTCAATGCCATTTGATGAATCTCAGAACATATTCCAGTCTGTGCTAGTAAAACAGTCCTGTAGCGCAGTATCCGTGTCATCTGACCACTTCTGTATTGAGCGAGTCACTGGTACGTCTTGCTTTAGTTTTTGCTTGTAAGCATGAATCAGGAGGATATAATTATGGTCAGATTTGCCAAATGGGGGGAATGGGAGCACTTTATATGCATCTGTGTGTGGAGTGAAGGTGGTATAGAGTTTTTTCCCTCTGGTTGCACATGTGACATGCTGGTAGAAATGAGGTAAAACAGATTTAAGTTTGCCTGCGTTAAAGTCCCTGGCCACTAGGAGCGCCGCTTCTCAGCACCAGGGTAGCAGATGTGTTCGTACTTCATTACTCTCTTGCGTTGTGTTTCTAAAGAAATAAACTCCCAGCCAGCACTCCCAGTTGATTGGTGTTTATTCTGACAATAGATAGAAAGAAGCACATTAGATGTGTAGGACAACAGTATGTTTATGGCTGTAGATGTGTGATTGTCGCTTGCATATCATTATCAGACTGGGCATTTTGTAATCAAACATCCTAACAATGACAAAAATAGTACAAAATACAATAAATGTAAATACCTGACAACAGGCACAAAGAAGCACATTAGATGTGCAAGACAACAGTGTATGTTGATGGCTACAGATTCGTTATTCTTCTGTTAGCATGGAAATAACATTAGCAGGGAGCTAATGTGACCATTACAATTAGAGCATGGGTTATAAACCTATTTAGAATGGCATGGCTCTCAAAGGTTTTGTATTTATTTTTGTTAAAATACCAATTACCCCACCGAAGACATTCTTCAAAAAAGTACAGTAGTTGTAGTTGTTTTCTGTTTTTGTGTGGCTGCACCAGACAGAACTGTTTCGTTTGTTCCGCTTTGTTGTTTTTTTGTTCTAGTGTTCAGTTTCTTTATTGAATTTACCATGAACATGTACCACTCTGCACCTTGGTCCTCTTCACCATCTTCCACCTACGACAACCGTTACAGAACTACCCACCAAAAAAGGACCAAGCAGCATGGTAACCAGGAGCAGCGTGGAATGAACTCATGGACATGGGAGGACATTCTGGATGGGAAGGGTTCCTACACATGGGAGGAGATCCTGGTTGGAAGGGATCGGGTAAAGGGTGCCAGCGCTTTGAGGGAACACGGCTGGCAAGGAAGCCCGAGAGGCAGCCCCAAAAATGTATTGGGGGGGCACACGGGGAATGTGGCTAAGTCAGGTAGGAGACCTGAGCCAACTCCTCGTGCTTACCGTGGCGAGAGGTTGACCGGGCAGGCACCGTGTTATGCCATGAGGCCAAGGTGTCCCCAGTGCGCAGGCATAGCCCGGTGCGCTACATCGCAGCTCCTCGTATCGGCCGGGCTAGAGTGGGCATGGTTGGTGTTCAATAAAGACTTAACGGTTGAGACCGAGTCTGCGTCGCTCACAATTCCATAAAAATTGAGCTCTATAGGAGACTTTGAAGCAGTTGTTCCCCATGCTCTGCAAGGTAGCGATGGGTAACGATGATTCGAAGGTGGCTGTTGTCTATCTGTAAAGAGGGTCCCTGGTTCGGGACAGAAGTAAAACTGTTACACAGGCACCATTTAAAAATCTGGAGAATCTCTTCTTGGTAATTATGTATATCTGGGCAGCGAGCTCGTTTGTCATCGATCGCTAGGCCAGAAAAGGTTATTTTTCCCCGTACTTTTTCATTACGCAGACATAAGCACAGTTGACACGATCGAGGTGTGGATGTTCACTTTCTACACTAGTTTATTTCGTCCAGTTTCGTCCGGCGAACAGATTGTAGTGGTAAAATAAAACGGGATAGATTTCTAATGGAATCCTAAGCATCACTTCAGTCAAAACGATCTCTGCGAACATTCGATTCCATTCATTTGCTATGGGCTCGCGCTAGTGTTCCAGCTTAGTCAACATTCTTATTAAGCCGTTTTTCAGCCTTGGGTGAATTTTGATTCCTTCTATTGTCCAGCCTGTAGCTAGCCAGAACGAATTTACGAAAGCACAACGACTATACCATGTAGCTAAACTAAGAATGATGAGAATAATCAAGTCTATAGTTAATCTACTGTCAAGTTTGATGTACAACTACTAACATACCGGTACATCTTGCTGTGTAATGATATGCAATGTGGTTCAAAAGGACAGCGTAGCTAACAAATTGTCAGCCAACATAACGTGCAAGGTAACTTATTTGAACAGTCATTACAGTGGTCGTTATGGTAAATCTGGTCTGTGAGGGGGGTGGGTTTCACATGTTCCCCTCTCATTCCTTTCCATCTTCCTCGGGTCATCATTCTGCTACCGAGTGGCTCGCTTGTGGGCGTGCTGGCAGGATAGGGCAGCGTCTTCAGTTGTGCGTCAAGAATTCTGCATACAGTAGCACTTTCGTATGAAGGTGTGGTTATTGACAGGCAAATTGTTAAATGCGTCTTTTTGTCAAAATCAAAAATAATTGTTCTGAAAGCAAGGAAGTCAAGGCGGACACGTACGAAGATGGCATCTCAGGTTAGCAGCACTGGGCTGTATTGACTTATCCTAAAAAATGACAAGTGCTGCTTTAGATTGAACGGTCATATCTCAGTTATTGTTTTCTTTACTTTGAGAGAGAGCTGACCAAGGGGGTCGAAAATGTAGATATTGCCAGATGTTCACTGTGTGAGGACCAGGCCGTGGAGCTTTATTGCTGGCAAAAAGTGTCCATAACCAGAGGTAATTAAACTGTTCTGTGTTCTTTTTCTCAGTGGAATCTGTCTCGTGTGCATTAATTAAAAAACCCTTAAGATGTCAGCTGCTAATTCAGATTTACACCACATAAACATTTCCACTGTACGATCTGTTGCTGCCAAGTCATGGGTTAGTCTTACAATAACCAAGTGGTGAGAAACACAGCCCTCTATATTTAAATGTTTCAGGTACACTTTGAAATTAGATACTGTACATAACGCAGACACCTATTGGCACATTATCTTCTATTGTTTGTCCTCACGGGTCTGTTTTTCAGCTTAAAGTAATCTGTAGCCACTTATTGTGTGTGTGGTGTCCACGTCATCACTCTCCCCCTAAATCCTCTAGGTTATATCAGCTGTTTTGTTGAACCCCTCCCGCATCTGAACTGGCTGACAGAGGGCACGGCCTGATCATAGGTGAGATGTCACTTGGTTGAGTCAACAGGAAGTATTATTAGAGATGCTTTACATTGAAATCCCAGAGTTAATGATCCAAGATGACTGACCGTGTTAGAATAAAAAGGCTTAAGCATGCTCTCTCATCTGCAGGTATGTTTTGATGTGAGAGGAATCCAGTCCCAACAGCACAATTGGGATGAACTGAGAGAATATTAGGGTAGCACTGTCATTTCATGAATCATATGCTCTCTCTCCTCCCACCTCATCTTCTAATGCACACCATATGTGTATTGAAGTACAGATTTGCCTACCTTTTAACTAGGCATGTCCAGTAAGAACAACGGCCTAGGAACTGCCTTGTTCAGGGGCAAAAGAACAGATGTTTACATTTTCGGCTCAGGGATTTGATCTTGCAACCTTCTGGTTACTAGTCCAACGCTCTACCCACCTGCCCGCCCAAGATTGAACTCTTATAATATTACAATTAAAATGCACTTCTTTCAATAAAGCGTTTCACATTCTCCACTAGGTTGAAATACTATCCTGTGTCCTCAGATTAATGGAGTTAGATATGCATAGGTTTTTTCCCTGTATATATGAATTACAAATCAATCATGTTTAGTCTATTGTATAGTTATAATGTGTAATCATTGATATACCAGGAGCAGCAAACGCTGTTGAAGTGTATAATTGTAATACATACATGCAGACACCGCATCGTTTGATATGACTGAAAAAGATTGTCTCAGTCATACCTGAACCATACCTTTATTTTTCAAGGAAGAGTACATGATTGGTGAATATATTCAATATACAGGCTACAATCTGGGAATCTCATGTGTGGAAATAACTAAAATACATGTGTGTGTATATAGGTCTTGCATCCTTGGCACAATAAAGGTATATTCTACCCTAGGCTTCATTAATGCCATTGACTTGAGGTTCATAGATTGGTATGAATATTAGTTCAGAACTTTACGTTTTAGGGTCCATACCCAGATCGGCAACAGTTATTTTTAAGCCGACACAATAAGCAAGCAAATAGTCAGCTAGCCATGTTACTTTAGCTACATTGCAAGGCAAGCTTACAATTGCGCAGTCAATGCTTTAGCCAGCTAGATTCTTTACATCCACTGTTTCACAAGACAACAGCCTGGTTTGTTGGCTCTCAGTCCCTAAAAGTTGAAATACAAATTCATTCTCCTAACACTAGCTAGTCTGGTAACTTGCTAAATAGCAATTTTCGTAATTTAACTTTTACAAAAAAATATAGCCATGTCTCTACATTAACACATTCCTCTCAAATTGTACATTTGCTTGACTTGTTAAAAAAAACTTCCATCTGTTTTGTCAGCAATCTTCGTTGAGTGCCACAAGGCAAGGGTGGCTCGCGTCAAAATTCGTCTTTGGTCATCAAAGCCTTGGGACCCAAATGCATAATGAGTGCACAAACTCCCCCTTGTGTTGGTCTGGAGCAATGAAGCCGTCCCGCGGTGCAAGCTCGCAACTTTTAAAGGAGTGTCTCGTCAGTCCCCACTTTTCTTTACGGTGTGTGTTTAAAACTTATCCTGATGCGGAATAGATTGCAACGTATTCATGGCTCTACCTTCGTAGTTCGGACTTGGAGATTGTGAAGAGATGCCTTGTGGGGAATGCATGGGTGTCCGAGTGTGCTAGTTTTAAAAAACAGACAGCTCGGTACATTCAGCTTGTCAACACTTCTTACACAAACAAGTAGAGATCAAGTCAAGCTCTTTCCATTTGAGCCATGAGAGAGTGACATGCATATCATTAAAGAAGAAATGTCCATATTTGGATGGAAACCAAGCTAGTGAGAGGTATCAAGGAAAGTTGTAATTTCAGTTGAAAATTACCAACACTGCATCCAACCACAGCCCTGCTGGTTTCACTTTGGCAAACCACTATAACATTGAGTCAGTTCATCCTACTGGACATTGGAAAGCTTGTGTTTTGACACCCATTGTTTGTCCTAGACGGGAAATTGGTGTGCAACACTTATCTCCCTCCGGTGGATGGTTCAGAGTTCCATGCTTACAAAAGGGTTGATTGATACATGTCAGATGACAAGCCTACTACATGCGCCTTGGTGTTAAACAAATCAGATACAATTAAGGTAGCTCCAACGGTTAGGATTGTTTTATATAGAACACTTTATTTGACATGTTAGAACAAGACATTACACCCAAAGAATGTATCCAGAAGAAACATATACATGACGCTCCTCAAAGAGGTCTTTGACATGTCGTTGACCTGTTGAGAGAGAGAGAACCTATTAGTTCAGTTATGGTCTGACAGGGTCTGAAAAGCATAAAACAAGACCTACCTTTTTTCGGGTTGTCCTGATTCACACATGGGCCACCAGAGGGACTACTGGCATCACAGATGACCAAATCAAATCAAATCAAATGTATTTATATAGCCCTTCGTACATCAGCTGATATCTCAAAGTGCTTTACAGAAACCCAGCCTAAAACCCCAACCAGCAAGCAATGCAGGTGTAGAAGCACGGAGGCTAGGAAAAACTCCCTAGAAAGGCCAAAATCTAGGAAGAAACCTAGAGAGAAACCAGGTTATGAGTGGTGGCCAGTCCTCTTCTGGCTGTGCCGGGTGGAGATCACAGTGGTTGTAGAGGGTGCAACAGGACAGCACCTCAAATGAACAGTTTAGGGTTCCATAGCCGCAGGCAGAACAGTTGAAACTGGAACAGCAGCGAGAGCAGACTTAAATTCACACAAGACACTGGATAAGACAGGAAAAGTACTCCAGATATAACATACTGACCCTAGCCCCCACCCACTTTGCCAAAACTCTAGATAATATTCTGCTGCTGATGCCAGATGCCATAGCAGTCTCTTTCTGATGTAAAGCAGAGGGTCACTGAGCATGTGGTGCATGTGATGGGAGACTTCATCTTGCAAACAACACAGCAACGCCTCCATGCTGTGCCCTTTTCGCCCTTAGGCACATCCATGCCTGCACAAATATATTTGGGCAGATGAACACTTGTGGCAGGAGCAGAAGGGACAGGGCTTGGTGCAGTGGTGCTGTAGCCAGCAAGCTCCTTGATGAGTTGTTCTCTGAAGGCTTTCTTGAGAGGAAGGGCTTTCCACAGCTCTTAGCCATTTCCTTGTGTCGGATGAATGCATTCACCACAGCAATGTCGATGAAATGATAGAAGAAGGTCTTGTACCATTTCATTGTCTTATGTAGAACAATGTATTAGCCTATCAGCGCATCTGATGGGTCTACACCTCCCATGCTCTTGTTGTAGTCCTTTACTGCAGTTGGAAGGGGGACATTTTTGGTGGTCCATACCCCGGCACCGTCCTTCACATGCCTGACAACATGATCCCCATTGAAGGACTTGTGGATTGTTGTGCACATCACCACCTCTCTGGTATCCATCCACTTTACAAAAAGCAGGCCATCTTCACGGATCCATAGCATGGTCCCCCACTCAGCCCGCTTCGGCATGTCGTTCACCTTCGGAAAGCCCACCCTGTTGGTACGAATGGTGCCACAAGCCCACACATCCAGCTTCCTTAGGTCTGCAAACAGGGTATGGCTTGTGTAGAAGTTATCCACAAACAGTTTGTAGCCCTTCCCTAGCAGTTGAAAATCCAATAACTCCATTACAGAGTCATAGCTAAGTCCCTTACCGGTAGCAAAACTGTTCTTCCCCTCATAAACAAAGAAATTGCATGTGTAGGCACACACAGAATCAGCCAACACAAACAGCTTGTAACCCGATTTGGTTGGTTTGTTTCTCATGTATTGTTTGAGGCTACCATCCTCTTATCGATTGACACGTTCTGGGCTGGCTGAAAGTATGTCTTGCAGGCCTCAACAATGCTGTGGTAGAGGTTTGATTTTGCACAGTCTACCAAATGTTGCTGTGCCTCTCTTCTTCTGATTCTCTTCATCAACCTTTGGGTCACTGATATGAAGCGCCTGTGAGAGAACCAGAAACCTTTTTCAGGACATAACAGTCATGAGGGAAAGACAGTTGGTAGAGAGATGATGTTTTCCAGTAGTCCTTCAGGCTTTTCAGCCTCACCAGCCCCATGTAGATGACCAGTGAAAGGTAGCAGAAAAAGTCTGACATGGATATGGGCTTCAATGCTACCTTTTTGCCTGCTTTCTTCTTCTTCCCATTCTTATTCGTGTTAGACACGAGCGACTCGACAACAGATTGTATGAAAAACAGCTGAAAAAGCTGAAGGGGGGGTGTAAGATGTGGTCGGGTTCACCTGAGGTCCTGGCTTCCTTTTCGGCCTAAAAGTTGGTTGGGGTGGTTCCACATCATCTTCTAGGACGGTGTGCCAACGCCCTTCTGTCCCTCTGTTAGCGGGTGGCACACTTCCCCTCCTCCGCTTCTTTGTCAGTGCCTTCACACCTCTAGATGGCCCGGGAGGTGTGGAGCCAGAGACAGCAGGGGTACAGCTGGATGTGACCAGCTTCAGAGGGGGATGGACAAGTTGACAAAGGTGGCTCCCAGTCGGAGTCAGTGCCACTGTGAAAGAAAATGTTCAGTTAGAATAGTTTCACATATGAGCTCTGTATCAACAGGTATAATAAACATATATATATATAGAGAGAGGCCTGTAATTGTCAGACAAAATGAGGAAAAAAAATCAATAACAAAAGTTTTCCACCATAATTTGCAAATTAATTCATTAAAAA
>NC_056448.1:6969056-7068188 GCF_018296145.1 Oncorhynchus tshawytscha
AAACGCAGATGTTATCACATTGCTATATTATTCTCTCGTTTAACCAGTTAGACAGATAAAAAAAAAAGTGTCCTAAACACAATTTAACCAGGCGATCTAAACTAGAGTGTCTATGCGGAAGGATGAATATTTGACGTCCTTACACTTGCTCGTCCGTAACATAAGGGATTCAACAGAATGTTGCTGACGACTATGTAGCTAGTGTAGTTAGTTAGCTTCGCTAGTTAACTATATTAGAAAGCTTACAACTGGCAGTTTAAATAGCAAGCTGACTTAAATCGATGATTCTCCATTTATGTGAGAATAGTTAATACAAACTGACTAGCTAGCTAGTGTATGAACATTCTAGTACGCTAGCTAGCTACTTCGTTAGCTAACCTTAACTGGCTTGACCTGCAGTCAAGGCCGCATGTCTTGATTTTGTGGTTTCGTTAGCTGTGGCGTACGTAAATGAAATCATAGCCATCCGTTCATCACAATCTCTGCTGTTGATAGTAATGTAAAGTGCTTTCTCATAAATTCGACATCAATAGATGGAAATATCTCCTTACTTGCAGGGTTGGTGGCAGCGCCGCCAAAGTTGAACGCCATGATTACTCCTGTTCACAGCAAATTGGGTCCGTGCAGGAAGTGTCGTTGGATTGTATAGTTCCGCGAAATAAATTCTTCTTCTTCTTTGATGAGGTTTAATGGTGGTTGGCATCCAATAAATGTTGCATTAAAGCCACCTACTAGACTGGAGTATAACTGCTTTATAACTTTGCTTGAATTTTTAAAAACAAATAAACAAATACCCTACTATCTAACACTACACTCACAAAAAACAGCATACTCCAATGTTTAAATATATTTAGTCCTACTTCAGGCCAACAGCCTGAAAGGATGGGACACCACCACTTAACACACCCTGTAACTCTTCTGACGTTCAGTCTCGCACACCCAAATACCTCTCTGCATCTGCCACCGCAACCTCAATTTTCTGCGACTTACATTCCATCCCTGCAGTACAGTTCATAACCATTGCTATAAATGCTAACTGAAACATATATCACTTGTTGGTTTATCCCTCTGTATTGGTACAGATCTACTCACACCACTCCTCTCAGGATCCTTGACCCTTCTTCCCCTACTTTCTTCACTGCCTCAGCATATGACAACCTCTGCACTACTATAACCCTGGAAACCTCAACCTGCCTCTCTTGCATGGGACATTTCTGATCCCCAGCCCCATGGGCACCCTACATACAGTATACCACTACTTTCCCCAATGCTACACATTATTTTGTCTCATGCCCTTCTGCACACATCTCACACCTAGTAACCTCCCTCCTACACACTGCTGCCACATGCCCATAAGCTTGACACCTGTAAAAATGTAATATATTCGGCACAAAAGCTTGTGCAGAATAACTTATAGATCCTGACATCACATTGTCGGGCAAAGCCTCAACATCGAAACTCAAAAGAACAGACAAAAACTTTTGCTTCACCACTCACACCACCCTGTCTGCATCGCAGTATACTACGAGTATCACAAACACCAGGAATCTTCCCCTTCAGTTGGTCAGCTTTCACATTTACCACTACCCCAGTAATCACTCCTTTGAATTTATTTTATTTTGGGTAACAGACATATACAACAAAATATACAATGTGGACCCAAAGGATATCACTTAAAAGTATTCATTAAAATGCTTGTTTCCAAAGTGGTTCTCAATGGTAAAAATTGTGCCCTTTTCTTGAGAGCAAAACAATTCACATCTCTTGCCCTCATTCGTTTAACGCGGAGCGCCGACTCTCTCTAACCAGCAGAAACAATTATCACAAGACCACTTCTGGTTACTCTCACCGATTCCACAGCACCCAACTCTGTTTTCACTCACCCTGAAGCCACAAATGGATCAGCCAAAAGGCAACTGTCCACTTTTTCCAAAAACTAAACTCCTACTGTCACAGACTCATCTTTAACCTAACCCTCGGTGCACTTCTGACAGACATTTTGTTCTTGCCTTCTCAAGGGACGCTATTTAACCGGCTGTCACAATCTCCCCCGCAAATTAAATGTTCAGTTGATATAGTTCTAACATATAAGTTGAAATAGTGATTTTATTATAAAAACTCTTTTTTTCAGACAGCAATTCAATGCTCTAGTTTCTACTGTATATTTGAAATTGAGCGTCTAGTTTACATCATCATAAAACATAGGCTACAGGATGTCTTGGTCAATTGAAAAGCCACATCATCTACACCTCACCTGGGGTGTATTCATTAGTTGTCATGTCTAGAAGGGATACAGCTTTTGTTTTGCATTTTAAATAACCCTACCTCGAACCTTAACTTAATTATCCTAACCAGTTACGTTAATTATCCTAACCTGCTGCGTAAATTCTCCTAATTTGTTACGAAAAGTACATTTTGACAAAAGCTGTACGCCATCTAGACAAAACCTTAATTAGTCAGCTTATGTTGCAAAACGTTGGTCTGTTGCAAAAGGTTTTTGGGATAATAGTCTTCCTCACAACTTAATAACAGTTGACACTCACTCACAACTGTCAAAATGATTCTTGTTGGACTAATTAATTTTTCTAGGCTGTATCACAACTAGCCGTGATTGGGAGTCCCATAGTTCTTTCACACCGATCTTCACAAACCACTTCTGTATGGACCTCACTTTGTGTACTGACGCATTGTCATCCTTCAACAGGAAAGGGCCTTCCCAAACTTTTGCCACAAAGTTGGAAGCACAGAATAGTCTAGAATATCATTATATGCAGTAGCGTTAAGATCTCCCTTCACTGGAACTAAGGGGCCTAGCCAAAACCATGATAAATAGCCCCAGACCATTATTCCTCCTCCACCAAACTTTACAGTTGGCACTATGCATTGGGGCAGGTAGCGTTCTCCTGGCATCTGCCAAACCAAGATTCGTCCGTCGGAGAACCAGATGGTGAAGCGTGATTCATCACTCCAGAGAACGCGTTTCCATTGCTCCACAGTCCAATGGTGGAGAGCTTTACACCACTCATCCGAAGCTTGGCATCGCGCATCTTAGGCTTGTGTGCGGCTGCTCGGCCATGGAAACCCATTTCATGAAGCTCCCGACTAACAGTTCTTGTGCTGACGTTGCTTCCAGGGGCAGTTTGGAACTCGGTAGTGAGTGTTGCAACCGAGAACAGATGATTTTTACGCGCTGCGCACTTCACCGGTCCTGTTCTGTGAGCGTGTGTGGCCTACCACTTCGCAGCTGAGTCATTGTATTTGTATTTGCAGCAGCTACTCTTCCTGGGATCCAGCAACATTTAAGGCAGTTATATACAATTTAAAATATTACAGGACATTACATTTCATAACACTTTTCTCAACACATTAAGTGTGTTCCCTCAAGCCGCTACTCTACTATCACATACAGTACCAGTCAAAAGTTTGGACACCTACTCATTCCAGGGTTTTCTTTATTTGTACTATTTCTACATTGTAGAATAATAGTGAAGACACTAAAACTATGAAACAACAAGTATGGAATGAGATTGCTTTATATAAACGTACCATGTATGTAAAATGTATGTACAGTACCAGTCATTCAAGTGTTAAACAAATCAAAATATATTTGAAATTCTTCAAACCCTGTAACGACGGATGAGGGGAATGAGTGAGGAGTCAGATGCAGATAGCGAAATGAACGGGAAAACGCTTTAATGTCCTTCAAATCGTAACAGGTCCAAAACATGGGTGAATGCCCAAAACACTGGCACAAAACCAACCCAAAACCTAGACGCACACTGGACAGCGAAAAACCCAAAACACGATACATCACCAAACGTAACAACCAACAAGCCCACACAAACACCAGCGGACAAAACAAACTTAAATAACACCCATCCCAAAACCCCAACATGGAACAGGTGAAAACAATTAGACAAAAACAAACAAAAAGGAAAAAGGGATCGGTGGCAGCTAATAGACCGGCGATGACGACCGGCGATGACGACCGCCGATGACGACCGCCGATGACGACCGCCGAGTGCCACCCAAGCAGGAAGGGGAGCCACCTTTGGTGGTATTCGTGACAAACCCTTTGCCTTGATGACAGCTTTGCACACTCTTGGCATTCTCTCATCCAGCTTCACCTGGAATGATTTTCCAACAGTCTTGAAGGAGTTCCCACATATGCTGGACTCTGCGGTCCAACTCATCCCAAACCATCTTAATAGAGTTGAGGTCGGGGATATAAAACATATTTTGATTTGTTTAACACTTTGGTTACTACATGATTCCATATGTGTTATTTCATAGTTTTGATGTCTTCACTATTCTACATTGTAGAAAATAGTAAAAATAAAGAAAAATGAATGACTGGTACTGTACATACATTTTGCATACACATTTTACATACATGGTACTTTTATATAAAGCAATCTCATAACAATAATACATTAACAAATACCACCTATCACCATAGACCACCCTCATTTGTTTTCCATGTGCCATATATTTTTCAATTGTGCTGTGATGTTTTACATACGTTTTGAACCTTTCTAATCGTATAGTATCCACAGATTATGAGCTAAAGATGAAAACCTTTCCTACAAGTATTATTATGTTATTTATTGACTGTATATGGCTTTCCAAATCGCCCAACACTGCTATTTTCAAGGTCAATTGTGAACGTTGTGATTTTTTTTACCATTCCTGAACCTGTGACCAGAAACAATACAATACCAGAAGAAATGGTCTAGTAATTCTGTCTCTTCCAAGAAAAATCTACAGAGCTGTGATTGTTGTACGCCACATATATACAGCTTTCTGTTGGTGGAAAGAATTTTGTATAATTGAAATTGAAAAACTCGAAGTGTTGAATCAAGTGTCTTTTGTACCAGTTCATAAACCATTTGCCATGGAATCAGTACATCAAAAATCTCTTACCATTTATTTTGCAACCTGTATGGCGCAGCTGTCAATATTTTTGTCCTTTAAGCCAATTTGTATCTTAAATATATTGCAGAGAAAGATGTTCCCTACCTTCTCCCTTCTCCACTTGCCTCCTCCATTTTGTGGTAATGCTGCAATCAGTTGGTTTGGATTGGGCAGACATTCTCATACATTTTCGATAGCTGCACTGTTTATATTCTTAAAATAATTAATAAATATAATTTAAAAAATTAACATTTTCTTCCGTAAAAAATAATGCTTTATTAATCAGTATATTTCAGTTTAACCATAACATTTGTGGTAATAATTGTTCTCTTTTCTGGAGGATAAAACTGAAATTTGACTATGCTCTCTCTAATTCTCTCTTTCTCTCTTTCTTTCTCTCTCTCGGAGAACCTGAGCCCTAGGACCATGCCTCAGGACTACCTGGCATGATGACTCCTTGCTGTCCCCAGTCCACCTGGCCGTGCTGCTGCTCCAGTTTCAACTGTTCTACCTGCGATTATCATTATTTGACCAGGTTGGTCATTTATGAACATTTGAACATCTTGGCCATGTTCTGTTATAATCTCCACCCAGCACAGCGAGAAGAGGACTGGCCACCACTCATAGCCTGGTTCTTCTCTAGGTTTCTTCCTAGGTTTTGGCCTTTCTAGGGAGTTTTTCCTAGTCACCAATGTTTAAAACATCCTAAATATGGATTGCATACATCATTTGACTTGTTTCTACGACCTGTAATGGAACTTTTCGAGTTTTCGTCTGGAGGAATTGCTCGTGCTTTTTGAGCATTGAAATGCTGGGCTGAACAAGCTAACAACAAGTGGCTAAATTATGGGCTTTTTGGAACTTTATGGAACAAATCAGTCATTTATTGTCGAACTGGGATTCCTGGAACTGCCTTCTGATGAAGATATTCAAAGGTAAGGGAATATTTATAGTGTTTTTTGTAGCTTCTGTTGATGCCAAAATGGCGGCTATTTCTTTGGGTTCTGGAGCCCCGTTCTCAGATTATTATTTTTCCGTGAAGTAAAAAAAAAAATCTGACACAGCGGTTGCATAGAGGATACATTTATCTTTAATTCTGTGAATAACACTTGCATCTTTTATCAATGTTTATTGTGAGTATTTCTGCAAAATCACCGGATGTTTTGGAATCAAAACATTACTGCATGTAACGCGCCAATGTAAACTGGGATTTTTTATATATATATATATATATGCACATTATTGAACAAAACACACAATACATGTATAGCATGATGTCCTATGAGTGTCATCTGATGGAGATAATCAAAGGTTAGTGATTCATTTTATCTATATTTATGCTTTTGTGACTGTGAAATATCGCTCTGTGTGTTTTTGAGTTTGGTGGTCATCTAACATAAATATATGTTGTGTTTTCGCTGTAAAACATTTTAACATTTTAATTTGCTGTATTGGACTTGTTAATGTGTGAAAGTTAAATATTTCTAAATAATATTTTTATCAGCTGAATGGGAGGGCGTGTTCCCTTCAGGGAACTCCTTGTGCCCCCCTAGCCCCAACAGGTTTTAAGAAAGGGTGATACTTTAAACTACATTTCATGTTCAATTATTCTGAAATCAGTTGTAATCTGTATAAAGGCAAAAATGTTTTGTTTTTTTGTGACGGCTGAGCCTTTCTTTATAATCTACAGAAGAACCATTTTGGTTTTAAGTATAACTGTTACACCCTGATCTGTTTCACCTGTCTTTGTGATTGTCTCCACTCCCCTTCAGGTGTCGTCCATCTTCCCCATTATCCCTTGTGTATTTATACCTGTGTTCTCTGTTTGTCTGTTGCCAGTACGTCTGCCTCGCCTGCCTGTCGACCTGTACCTTTGTCCCCCTCTGGATTACCGACCTCTGCCTTACCCTAACCGTGAGCCTGCCTGATGTCCGGTACCGTTTCCCCACCTTTGGCTTGCTGACCCCTGCCTGCCTTGACCTGTCTATCGCCTGCCCATTGAATTATTAAACTATTGTTTATTCAACGTGGCCTGCATCTGTGTCTTATCTACATACCTGATAGTACAAACTGGCCATGACTGACCCAGCAGGTCTGGACCAGCTGCGCAACACCATCTCTTCCCAAGGAGCCTCCATTGCTAGGCACAGGGAATTGCTTCGTGGGCTGATGGAGGGGGTCCGAACGTTGGCTGAGTGCCATGAACGGGCGTTGGACATGCTGCTGGAGCAATTCCGCGGGTCGTCTGGGGGGCAGCCTGCCTCGGTGGTAAACCCACCGCCCCTCAGCAACTCGGCAGTTAGCAGTGCCACTCCACCGGCCATTCGAACTTCCCGGGAGCCCTGGTTACCTCCTCTGGAAACCTTTAAGGGAGAGCAGAACACCTGTCGGGCATTTTTTGCTCAATGTGCCCTCATTTTCGAGCTTCATCTCTCCTCCTTCCCCTCGGATCGCTCCAAAATAGCCTACCTCATCACACTAATGTCTGGAAGGGCGCTCACCTGGGCTACCGCCGTATGGGAACAGCAGCCGGTCATATGCGTGAGCCTGGAGTGGTTCGTGGGGAAAG
Source organism: Oncorhynchus tshawytscha (assembly GCF_018296145.1). Lineage (NCBI taxonomy): Eukaryota > Metazoa > Chordata > Actinopteri > Salmoniformes > Salmonidae > Oncorhynchus > Oncorhynchus tshawytscha. Next base: position 6,976,540 of record NC_056448.1, read on the forward strand.
GTGAGGAAGATTTTTGATGCCCCGTTCTCCGGGAGAGAAGCTGCCGGGGAAGTTAATCCAGCTCTGGCATCTCTGGCTGACTATGTGGTGGATTTCCATACGTTGGCAGTGGAGAGTGCGTGGAACCCGAAAGCACTGTTCGACATGTTCCTGCACGATGTCTCGGAGGAGGTTAAGGACGAGCTTGCGGCTTGGGAGTTGCCCATAGATTTTGACTCCCTCATCGCTTTGACCATCCACATTGATGGGCAATTGTGGGAACGGCAGATGGAAAGGATATTTGATTTCACTCACACGTTCAGGGATTCCACCTCGCCTCCGAGTCATCCTGGAAGACCCCGACAGTCCCGTGGCCAAGAGCCTCTGAGATTTCGCGACCTTCCTCGAGAGTCACAGAGGAGTGCCGAGGCACTGTTTCCCGAGTCCATGCAACTAGACAGGGCTGGGCTGTCGCCAGCGGAACGGCAACACCGGATCAGCACAAGGAGCTGTCTATATTGCGGGACTTTTGTTCATTTTGTGTCCTCGTGTCCGGTAAAAGACCAGGCTCACCGGTAGGAGCGAGTAGTGGGCCAAATGGGGAACCTTTTTGCAGCCTTTTTCATGTCATTCTGCTGTGGGGAAACCAGTCCAAATGTCTCCGGGTCCTCATTGAGTCTGGAGCCGATGAGAGCTTTTTGGATGTCACACTGGCTTCTGAGCTGAACATCCCCACTCAGCCCCTCTCCATTCCCGTGGATGTTAGAGAGTTGGACAGGCGCTCTATAGGTTGGGTCACCCATGACACCACTTCCATCAACCTACTTGTGTCAGGGAATCACAGTGAGACCATTCAGTACTGCTCATCAAGGCCCCGCAGATTCCTGTGGTTTTGGGATTCTCCTGGCTCCAGTGACATCAACTGGTCTACGGGTGCCATCATGGACTGGAGTCTGTTCTGCCACGGCAATTGTCTGAAGTCAGCGCAACATGCCCTTGGGACGCCTTCCTGGGTCCTCAGAGGTGTTTCCCGCCATTCCTGCAGAGTACCAGGATCTTCGGGAGGTGTTCATCAAGTCCCGGGATACTTCCGTTCCACCGCACCTCCCCTCTGACTGTGGGATTGACTTTCTCCCTAGCACTACTCCGCCCCGGGGGCGTCTTTACTCGCTGTCGGGACCTGAAACCAAGGCTATGGAGGACTCCATTGCAGACTCCCTAGCTACTGGATTTATCCATCCCTCTCCCGCTGGCTCAGGGGTTCTTCTTCATGGAGAAGAAGAACAAGACCATGCGCCTGTGCATTGACTACTGGGGACTTAATGACATCACTGTAAAGAACCGTTATCCGCTACCACTAATTTCCTCGGCCTTCGAGCCGCTCCATGGGGCCACTGTGTTCTCCAAGCTGGATCTACGAAATGCCTACCACCTGGTGTGGATACGAGAGTGGGACGAGTGGAAGACTGCCTTCAACACGGCCAGTGGCCACTACACATATCTGGTGATGCCCTTTGGCCTCACCAACGGCCCTGTGGTGTTCCAGCCTCTGGTGAATGACGTTCTCCTTGACATGCTGAACCTGTTTGTCTTCATCTAGATTGATGACATCCTCGTCGTCTCCCGCTCCCCCCAAGAATCCGTGCTCCATTTTCGGCAGGTTCTCCAGCACCTTCTGGAGAACCAGTTGTTCTCAAAATTAGTTCCATCGCTCCACCATTCCCTTTCTGGGCTACATCATCTCTGCAGGAAGCGTCAAGATGGATCCAGAGAAGGTGAAAGCGGTGGTGGATTGGCCTCAGCCTATGTCCAGGTGCATCTGCAATGCCTCCTGGGGTTCGCCAACTTTTATCAATGCTTTATCTGGGTTTACAGCACCCTGGCTTCATCCCTTGTCTGCCCTCACCCCTACCAAGGTTCCGTTCACATGGTCCACGGCCTCTGACCGGGCGTTCCGGGACCTTAATTAAACACCATTTCACCACGGCTCTGATCATGGTTCATCCGAACCCTTAACGTCAGTTCGTGGTGGAGGCAGATGCTTCGGACGTCGGAGTGGGGGCTGTTCTGTCCCAACATTCTGCCCTGGAGCTTAACTTCTTCGATATAGGGGGCGCTCTTTTAATTTTTGGATAAAAAAACGTTCCTGTTTTAAACAAGATATTTTGTCACGAAAAGATGCTCGACTATGCATATAATTGGATTTGGAAAGAAAACACTCTGACGTTTCCAAAACTGCAAAGATATTATCTGTGAGTGCCACAGAACTGATGCTACAGGCGAAACCAAGATGAAATTTCAAACAGGAAATGCCCCAGATTTTGAAGGCGCTGTGTTCCAATGTCTCCTTATATGGCTGTGAATGCGCCAGGAATGAGCTTAGACTTTCTGTCGTTTCCCCAAGGTGTCTGCACTATTGTGACATATTTGTAGGCATATCATTGGAAGATTGACCATAAGAGACTACATTTACCAGGTGCTCGCTTGGTGTCCTCCGTCGAAATTATTGCGTAATCTCCAGCTGCGTGTATTTTTCCATTTGGTTCAGAGGAGAAACCAAACTGCCACGAATGATTTATCATCGAATAGATATGTGAAAAACACCTTGAGGATTGATTCTAAACAACGTTTGCCATGTTTCTGTCGATATTATGAAGTAAATTTTATTTTTTTTGCCAAACGTGATGAACAAAACGGAGCGATTTCTCCTACACAAATAATATTTTTGGAAAAACTGAACATTTGCTATCTAACTGAGAGTCTCCTCATTGAAAACATCCGAAGTTCTTCAAAGGTAAATAATTTTTATTTGAATGCTTTTCTTGTTTTTGTGAAAATGTTGCCTGCTGAATGCTAGGCTTAATGCTATGCTAGCTATCAATACTCTTACACAAATGCTTGTGTAGCTATGGTTGAAAAGCATATTTTGAAAATCTGAGATGACAGTGTTGTTAACAAAAGGCTAAGCTTGTGAGTGAATATATTTCTTTCATTTGTGATTTTCATAAATAGTTAACGATGCGTAATGTAATGAGCTTGAGGCTATGATTACGCTCCCGGATACGGGATTGCTCGACGCAAGAAGTTAAGCTGCATCCCTGCGCCTTCTCCCATCACCTCACCGCCACCGGAGAGGAATTACGATGTGGGGAATCGGGAGCTTCTCGCAGTGAAGATGGCATTGGAGGAATTAAGGCACTGGCTCGAAGGGGTGGAACATCCGTTCATTGTGTGGACCAGCCACAAAAACCTGGAGTATCTCCACACCGCCAAGTGTCTCAATTCCAGGCAGGTGGGTTGGGCCCTGCTGTTTTCCCAGTTCAACTTTTCCCTCTCCGACCGGCCGGGATCAAAGAACGTCAAGCCGGATTCCCTGTCTCGCCACTATAGCCCCACGGCTGCCACCCAAGAGCCCGAGACCATTCTTCCCACCTTGTGCCCGGCGACGCACTTCAGCTGGGGTATTGGGAAACAGGTTTGGGAGGCGCAGCGGTCCCAGCGGTCCCAGCCGAACCGGATGTTCGTGCCTGATGCTGTCTACTCCCCGGTCCTGGAGTGGGCCCATTCCTCCAGGCTTGCCTTGCACCCGGGCTCCCAGCAAACACTGGCCTTCGTGCTCTAACGCTTTTGGTGGCCTACCATGGTTCCGGACGTTGCCGCCTCTGTCGCCACCTGCACTGTCTTTTCACGGAACAAGACCCATCGACAAGCTCCGACTGGCCTCCTCCAACATCTGCCCTTCCCTCACCGCCCATGGTCTCACATCTCCCTGGACTTTGTCATGGGTCTCCCCCCGTCTGATGGCAACACCACCATCCTGACCGTGGTGGATCACTTTTCCAAGGTCGCCAACTTTATTTCTCTCCCCAAGTTACCCTCTGCCAAGGAGACGGCCCAGCTCATGGTGCAGCACGTCTTCTGGATCAATGGACTGCCCGTGGACATGGTCTCCGACCGCGGCCCTCAGTTCTCATCCCAGTTCTGGAAGGCATTCTGCACCTTCATTGAGTTGTCGGCCAGTCTGTCCTCTGGGTTCCATCCCCAGTCTAACTGCCTGTCAGAGCGAGCCAACCAGGGCATTGAGACCCCCCTGTGCTGCCTGTTCTCTGCCAACCCCACCACCTGGAGCCAGCAGCTGGTGTGGGTGGAAGACGCCCGCAACACCCTTCCCTGCTCTGCCAAGGGGCCTATCACCGTTTGAGTGTTCCCTGGGGTATCAGTACCCTCTCTTCCCTGAGCAGGAAGAGGAGGTCAGCATACCTTCTGCCCAGATGTTTGTCTGCCGCTGTTGTCGTACCTGGAGGAGAGCCCAGTCGGTCCTCCTCAAGTCCACCTCTAGGTATCGACGACAAGTGGATCGCCATCGGACCCCAGCTCACCGGTATCTTCTCGGGCAGAAGGTATGGCTATCCACCCGGGATCTGCTCTTCCAGGTGTAATCCCGCAAACACTCCCCTCGGTTTATCAGCCCATTCCCCATCTCCCAGGTCATTAGCCCATTTGATGTTCATCTTCTGTTGTCCCATACCCTTTGTATACATCCCACCTTTCATGTGGCCAGAGTCAAATTCATGTCTCACAACTCACTTTGTCTCCTGTTTCCTTGTCCTCCTGGTTTTGACCCTTGCCTGCCCCTGACTCCGAGCCTGCCTGCCGACCTGTACCTTTGCCCCCTTCTGTATTAGCAACCTCTGCCTTACCCTGACCCTGCCTGCCATCCGGTACCATTGCCCCACCTCTGGTTCGCTGACCCCAGCCTGTCTGGACCTGTCTATCGCCTGCCCCATTGAATTATTAAACTATTGTTTATTTGACATGGCTTGCATTTGGGTCTTACCTTCATACCTGATAATAACTTATGCATGAGTGAAGCTTTTAGTGAGGTTTAAAGCTTTAATATTGAATACTTTTAGCCCCCCAAACTCATATTCATTATATAAATAGGTTTGTTTATTTGGCTTAGCGTTCCAAATAAAATTAAATATTTCTTTGCTCATATGATTTATAATGTGTTGAAAATCCCAATTTTTCTGCATAGTCAATTTACACACAGTTCTGACACACACACTTACGCCACCAGACAAGCCACCAGGGGTCTTTTCACCGTCCACAAATCCAGAACAAATTCAAGAAAGCATACAGTATTATATAGAGCCATTATTTCATGGAGCTCTGTTCTATCTCATATTTCCCAAATAAACAGCAAACCTAATTTAAAAAAACATATAAAGCAACACGTCACGGCACAACGCCTCTCCCCTATTTGACCTAGATAGTTTGTCTGTATGCATTAATATGTGCCTTTTTTAACGTATGTAGTTTTGTGCTTGAGTTGTTCTTGTCTGTTAAAATACAGTGTTTACACTACCTTGTAGTTTAACAATAAAATGGGTGTAGATATACTTAAGCTAAAAAATATGAATTGAATATCAATTTCAATAGAAAGTTTGCAAAAAAAGACAAGATTCTGCAACCATGGAGAGTTAAATACTTGTCTATTTATGGAAAAATCACAACTCTTTGGTCCTATCACAGTTTACTTACATACTAATGGTGCTGTCTATTCCAGACTCGTTTTTTAAACGTCTGATAAACGTTATGAATTGTGCTACTTGTCGTGGAGAATCGTAACAAAATTGAACACTTACAAGAACTTGTGAATTCAATATAGGCTTCTAATACAAACATATCAGAAGCCTAGATGGTCCGCAGAACACACAGAGCACTGGCTCTGATTTATACGCATACAACATATGAGTCCATCCCACATGCAAATGAAGTTACTTCCCTCAGTCCATCTGCCACCATTATATCCCAATCTGTGCTTCCTGCATGTTCAGCTCGATAACGCCCATATCTGCTTTCAGTTAAGTTATAATAGTGGCAGGACGTCTTCATGTCCCAAAAATAATACATGCCCATCTTATGCTATGGGCCCCCTTACGTTCAGCCTGGTGTGTTCTTTGGTATGTCTGTCCTTATTAGGACTCGTAGACTATGTGTCTCTTCTCTTCATGTCCTAAAAATATATGCCCTATGTCTATAGTCCATCCGTTGGTCATTTGGCTGACCCCCTCCTTTGTATGTCCCTCTGACCTTGGTTTGTCCAGCTGTCCTATGCTCTCATGGCCTTACTCTGGCCTCCTGTCCTATACAATAGACAATGCATTTTACCAGAATGGCAAATGCACTCTAAGTGTATCTTTCTCTTGTGTTACAGTATTATGTTCCTCCCTATATGTACATCTTTCTCCCACACACTCAAGAAGTGCTTCTGCTTTTTCTTCTTGTTCCTCGTTAGTGTGTCCTTTTTCCCTGTTGTTGCTCTGCTGTTGTCATCACATTCATAGAATCTAGTGATTTTCTCTTCTGTGGCAGTGCGAATTCTGTTACACTGATTTTTCCTGGAGTATTGAAGACTTGATGGCCTGTTTTCATTTGCCCTCATTGCTTTTGCTGAAAATCCTAATTCTCTGTTTGCAGCTTTGACCAGGCCATACTTTGTCAGGATGTTGCCTCTGAGAATTTTTGAAGCCACTTGTTTGTCTTTGGCACTGCACATTTTTTTAATACTTTTGTTTGAACTCTAAATCCTTTTCAAGTTCTTCGGAGTTCCCTTCATTTGCTGTTCTGTCTTTGTCTTTGGAGAATCTTGTCTCTTCATTTTGTTCATCAGTCGATCATACCTTTTTTTGTATTTTTCACTTTCTGTAAAGCATTATCAAGTTTGACATTTGTCATACTAAGATCTCTGTATGCTTTTGAGCGACCTCTTCCAACCTTTTTCCTTCCACCAAGTATTCGACTTCTCATTCATGTTGCAGACGATGAGGAATGGGTACCAGGGTCTGCATCAGGGGCAGGTAAGTTAGGGGCAGGTATGTTAGCCTCATGTTCTGGCTGCAAGTCATCTGGTGACTGAGGTGGTGTGTTGGCTGATAGGTAGGTCTCCATTGCAACTGTTCTCTTTAAAGTCTGTCTTCTATTCCGTTGGTTACATTTTCATTGCCATCGCTTGTTTCTTTGTTCTCGTTTTGTAAGCTCAGAGATAGATTTCACTTCTCCCTTCTCTTTTTTTTCCCAGTGTCTCTCCCTGTCTTTTTGCAGATGTTCCTGGTATCGTATAGGATAAAAACACATTTTGTTTCTATATGTCTGTGACCTCTGTGCTGTTTTATGTGGTATCTTCTAAAAATAAAGACAAATACTACTTAGTTTTTAACCTTGGAGCATTTTCTAGATTCAATTAATTTAAAGCATGATTAAATTAAAACAAATGTTAAGTATAAATGAATAAGATAATGTATTTGTGTCATTTCCACCACTTTGTCATTTCCATCACATTTAAGTTTGTGATGGGAATGACTGATGGAAATGACATTTCTACAGTTTCTGGAGAAAATTGACAGACAGCTTAGCGTGCTTTGATTATTATTACAGCTAGCATATCGTTTACCTTAAATACATAAAATATTTTTAAAAATGCAAAAGTTCTACCACAAATTAAAGAAATTTTGCCTGTTTGGAAATTACTGACTGTCACACCCTGACCATAGTTTGCTTTGTATGTTTCTATGTTTTGGTTGGTCAGGGTGTGATCTGAGTGGGCATTCTATGTTGGATGTCTTGTTTGTCTATTTCTATGTCTGGCCTGATATGGTTCTCAATCAGAGGCAGGTGTTAGTCATTGTCTCTGATTGGGAACCATATTTAGGTAGCCTGGGTTTCACTGTGTGTTTGTGGGTGATTGTTCCTGTCTCTGTGTTTTGCACCAGATAGGGCTGTTTTTGGTTTTCCACTTTTATTGGTTTTGTTAGTTTATTCATGTCTAGTGTCTTTATTAAAAAACATAAATAACTACCACGCTGCGTTTTGGTCCGCTTCACCTAAGGAAAACCATTACACTGACAATTAAAATATTCTCAACACAATCAATATTTACCTCGACTTTTCTTAAACTTCAGGACATCACATCTGGAACAACTGTCCACTGCAGCCATGTGCTTCAGTGTCACAATATGTTTCCATGTTAACTAAATTAACATTCTCTTGAAAAAACTTTATTAATGAGGAATTTGTCCTCAGTGGTGGAAATGACACCACTCCCAAAGGACAGGTATAGCTTGTGTAAAAAACAATATAAAGGGCATACTCACAATAAATATTGATATAGATTTTATTTCATTGACTCTTTCTGTAGTACATAACATTATATAATGTGGAATTATTAATGTTTTCTCATGGAAAAACATAGTTGAAGCTTAAAAGTCTGGGTCAGGGACAAGGGCAAAATTGTGAAATTGAGGTATAAAATGCATCTAAAAAGTAGCTAAAATACTTTAGAGAGGTGTTTAAAAAAGTATGGGGTTTTGAACTTAACATACAAGTATTTGTTTTATTTTGCGTAAAATCCCCAAAATTGACCCGAGGACATGGAAGTGCCCATATTATATTATTTGCATTTGACAAACGGCAGCCAAGCATCGATCGTCATGTCCAGTGGCTATTTTAGCATGTAAATCTTCGTGGGGCAAAAAATAATAATTTGGGATGCATGCCAGCAAAGCCACTACACAACACAACACTAAACAATACATTAATTGCACTATACCAGTGCTACACCTGGCTATCAGCGGTGCATTGTCTGGCAGCGTAACAGTTTATTCAGCCTCATTTACTGCCTTTAAAAAATATAGCTGATATGGCTGACATGCTTAAACAAATGTGGTTTCTAACCACCGTTGAGATGTACAAACTATGGCATAAGGGGACGACAAGCGGATAAGAGGCAATCCGTAATATCGATTAAGACATTAATGGGCGAGCTAGGACGGACGTAGTCAATATAACAATTTGTTTCAGCACTTTTGAAATGTACAGCGACAGAATTCAGAACATGGGCCATTCTCTCTGTACACCAAGTCAGAACCCAAGTCAGCAGGATAAATAAATGGGGCATATAAGCAGACAAAAAGCTCTTACAATATTCAATGATTACATTTCTCAAAAACAGGTTATGGGCTACATGTGCACCACCAAGTCAGAACAGTAGGCTAAATTAAGAAGTGAAAATAGACCAAATTATTAGGGTGAGGCATAAGGGCTAATAACAGCTTAGTACCCAACATACACTTAGTATATACATATCTCACTTGCATATTACGTAATTTACGCAGCAGCATACAAGACATGTTTGGACTCACTTTGTGCTGTGCTCACTTGAAGAGGAAGGTGGCGTGACGGTCCTTCGTGGGCAAATTTTGTCATCAAAGTCTGTCATTCTCTGGATTTATGGTGTTTCCAAGACAACTGGGAACTCGGTCTTCAGGTCGTAGCTCTAGAAAGAGGCCCGAGTTCCCGATTTACAATTCTGAGTTGGATGAAAGTTCAAAACGTATTTTCCCAGTAATAGCTCGTTTTTCCCGAGTTCCCAGTTGTCTTGAACTCACGAAGTTCCGAGTTAACAGTTGTTTAGAGCGCCACAAAAATCATGCTTCATTGACAGCATGGCCAATATTGAATGGCCATGCTGTCAGGAAAAGACCCTTAATAACTTCTTATGGCTAGGGGTCCCGCTAGCGCCCCCCGCTGAAAAGGCAGCGCGGGATATTCAAAAATATTTTTGGGAAATATTTAACTTTCACACATTGACAAGTCCAATACAGCAAATGAAAGATAAACATCTTGCTAATCTACCCATCGTGTCCGATCTTTAAAAATGTTTTACAGCGAAAACACAACATGTATTTATGTTAGATCACCGCTAAATCCCCAAAAACATACAGCCATTTTTCCCAGCCAAAGATAGTCACAAAAGCAGAATTAGAGATAGAATTAATCACTAACCTTTGATAATCTTCATCCGGTGACACTCATATGACACCATGGTACACAATACATTTATGTTTTGTTCGATAATATGCATATTTATATCCACAAATCTCGGTTTACATTGACGCCATGTTCAGAAATGCCTCCAAAATATCCGGAGTAATTACAGAGAGCTACGCCAGATAACAGAAATACTCATCATAAACTTTGACGAAAGATACATGTTTTACGTATAATTAAAGATACACTGGTTCTTAATGCAACCGCTGTGTCAGATTTTTAAAAAACATTTCGAAAAAAGCAGACCATGCAATAATCTAAAACGGCTCTAAGACGTAACAATATTTCTCTGCCATGTTGGAGTCAACAGAAATACGAAATTACATCATAAATATTCCCTTACCTTTGATGATCTTTCATCAGAATTCAGTGCTAGGAGTCCTAGTTCCACAATAAATCGTTGTTTTGTTCCATAATGTCCATTACTAGTGTCCAACCTCAGGAGGCTGAAGAAATTCGGCTTGTCACCAAAAGCACTCACAAACTTTTACAGATGCACAATCGAAAGCATCCTGTCGGGCTGTATCACCACCTGGTACGGCAACTGCTCCGCCCACAACCGTAAGGCTCTGAAGAGGGTAGTGACGTCTGCACAACGCATCACTGGGGGCAAACTACCTGCCCTCCAGGACACCTACACCACCCGATGTCACAGGAAGGCCATAAAGATCATCAAGGACAACAACCACCCGAGCCACTGCCTGTTCACCCCGCTATCATCCAGATGGCGAGGTCAGTACAGGTGCATCAAAGCAGGGACCGAGAGACTGAAAAACAGCTTCTATCTCAAGGCCATCAGGCTGTTAAACAGCCACCACTAACATCGAGTGGCTGCTGCCAACATACTGACTCAACTCCAGCCACTTTAAACATGGAAATTGATGGAAAAAAATGTGTCACTAGCCACTTTAAACAATGCCACTTAATATAATGTTTACATACCCTGCATTACTCATCTCATATGTTCATGTATATACTGTACTCTATATCATCTACTGCATCTTTATGTAATACATGTATCACTAGCCACTTTAAACTATGCCACTTTGTTTACATACCCTAGATTACTCATCTCATATGTATATCCTGTACTCGATACCATCTACTGCATCTTGCCTCTGCCGTTCTGTACCATCACTCATTCATATATCTTTATCTACATATTCTTTATCCCTTTACACTTATGTGTATAAGTTAGTAGTTGTGGAATTGTTAGGCTAGATTGCTCGTTGGTTATTCCTGCATTGTCGGAACTAGAAGCACAAGCATTTCGCTACACTCGCATTAACATCTGCTAACCATGTGTATGTATTTCTCAGAGTTCTAACCGGGTCGGTTCAAACACAGTTGAATTGTTCTCTGTGTTTTCTTTAGGCACACACACACACACACACACACACACACACACACACATTCCTCTCTTTCCCCAGACTTATGTTTAATATTTTTATTATACCTTATATATGCTACATAACCTATACTCCCTAATTGTTAAGTTTCCGGGTAGAATTATTTAATCATTATCTTTAACCTTATAAATTATTTTATCAGATAGAAATCAAATCTAACTTTATTTGTCACATCCTTTAGTCCACGATCAGCTCCTTTTGTCTTGCTCACATTGAGGGAGAGTTTGTTGTCCTGGCACCACACTGACAGTTCTCTGACCTCCTCCCTGTTGTGTCATAGGGAGTACAGGAGGGGACTAAGTCCACACCTCTGAGGGGCCCCAGTGTTAAGTATCAGCGTGGCAGACGTGTTGTTGCCTACTGTTACCACCTGGGGGTGGCCCTTCAGGAAGTCCAGGATCCAGTTGCAGAGGGAGGTGTTTAGTCCCAGAGTCCTTAGCTTAGTGATGAGCTTCGTGGGCACTATGGTGTTGAACACTGAGCTGTAGTCAATGAACATGACCAGCCTTTCAAAGCACTTCATGGCTACCGACGTGAGTGCTACAGGGCTGTAATCATTTAGGCAGGTTACCATCGCTTCCTTGGGCATAGGGACTATGGTGGTCTGCTTGAAACATGTAGGTATTACAGACTCGGTCAGGGAGAGGTTGAAAATGTCAGTGAAGACACTTGGCAGTTGGTTCGCGCATGCTTTGAGTACACGTCCTGGTAATCCATCTGACCTAGTGGCTTTGTGAATGTTAAACTGTTTAAAGGTTTTGTTTACATTGGCTACCGAGAGCGCTATCACACAGTCATCTAGAACAGCTGGTGCTCTCGTGTATGCTTCAGTACTGCTTGCCTCGAAGCGAGCATAAAAGGCATTCAACTTGTCTGGTAGGCTTGCGTAGAAGAGGAGAGAGTAGCGGCAGAGAACATCAAGGTAGGGGCTGAGAGGGTAGGATTGGAGGAGAGATTGGGAGAAAATGAAACAAAGTAGTGATCAAAGACATAGAGGGGGGTTGCAGTAAGATTAGTAGGCAAACAGCCTCTAGTGAAAATGAGGTCAAGTGTATTGCCTACTTTGTGAGTGGAAGGTGACTGGGAAAGTGTGAAATCAAAATAGGAAAGAAGTGGAAAGAAAGAGGTGGAAAGAAATTAATTGAAATTAGGTGTCAGGAGATTATATTCACTCAGTACAATGAGTGGTGAGCCATCGTCTGGAAATCAGCTTGTCAAGGTGTCAAGTTCATTGAGGTACGATAGATGACAACAATGTTAAGCTTGAGGGACAAGTGACAGTGACTGTATGGAATTTAAATGAGGAGATAGACAGGTGAAAGGCGGAAAAGAGAAAATCTCCACTTAGGAGAAATGAGTAGCCCTGTGCCACTACTGCTACGACCAGATACTCTCAGACTATGAGAGAACACATAGTCAGATGACAAGAGAGCAGCTGGAGTAGCAGTGTCCTCTGGGGTAATCCATGTCCATGTCAGAGCCAGAAAGTGTAGGGACTGAAGGGCAATATAGACTGAGATGAACTCAGTCTTTTTGACCACAGGTCGGCAGTTCCAAACGCTGCTGGAGACTAGGATTCCACATGGGCTGTATGAGCATGGTACACTAAAGTATAAGGGTTGCAGACATGGGGTGGGGTGTGTCTGTAAACATACAGAGAAAAGAGCAAACTGTGATAGGAAGCACACACATACTTGCCAAAAGAGCCAAATGAGATCATCAGAAAATAACTAGGTAAGATACTCAACTGAGTATCTTTAACTCTGTACTGTTGGAAAAGACCTGTGAGTAAGCATTTCACTGTTAGTCTACACTTGCATGTGACAAATACCTTTTTATTTTATTGACAGGATGGAACTGTTATTCTGAAGGATTCCAAAAATCTGTGACCCAAAACATGGAGTGGGGGATTACACCAGCCTACTGAAAGATCTGGTGAAGGAGAAGATGTTGGGCAAGAAAAAAAGGAGAGACATGGAATATTTTTTGAGTGAATATGGAATGGAGGATTGCACAGAACTTTTGGAAGAGCTTGAGGAGGAAATGGAACGGGATGAGGAGGAGGAGGAATTAAATGTGGTGTCAGGTGCAGTGATGACTGCTGAGAAGAAGTTGAATGTAGAGGAAAGTTGTGAGGTGAGGAAGGTGGGTGCGAATTGTGCAAAAACAGGGACAGGTGCTCCAGTAGTTCAGAGATGGAACTTGTTGAGCATGAGGGTGAAGTACCTGCGGCAAGGATCGCCGAATTCGGGCCTCGTCCCAAGGATGCTCATCCCAAGGTTGATAAGGATGATTTTGGCCCAGTGGGAGTGAGATTTGTAGAGAGAATGGATCCTTGCTGTTTGGTTGATCTATATGTGGTGTCAGGTTGGGTGGAGGAGAGGTTGGGGACTGTTGAGTTGGTGAAGGTTACTCAGAGTGTGTTTCCTCCGCTCAGAGGGAGATGTCGCTGTGGATTACGAGATTAGGGACAAGAACTGTGCTTTGCTCTCCAGAGCACGATGCCGTTGAAAGGAGTTATATCTGTGGAGAAAGTTGTGTCTGTTAGTTGTGGGGGTGATTATGGGGCTGAAGATCGGAGGTGTCCGGTGGGAGAAAGGCAGATTGAGGTTGCCAGGGTTAGAGTAGTACAGAGAGTGTCGTATGCCGAAGCATTGAAGAGAGTGGTAGAGGAAGATAGCTACAGAGAGAAGGATCCTGAGAGGATTCCTGTGAGTAGGCAGAGATCAAGAGAGGGTGATGGGAAGAAAATGTGCTTCAGTAAGGTGGGCTTTTTTAGCATTTATAGCCATGGTTGTCAATTGTACTGCAGAAATTGATGAAAAGGGGGACTCCCGGGTGGCACAGTGGTCTAGGGCACAGCATTGCAGTGCTAATCAAATCAAATCAAATTTTATTTGTCACATACACATGGTTAGCAGATGTTAATGCGAGTGTAGCGAAATGCTTGCTAGCTGTGCCACCAGAGACCCTGGGTTCGAGCCCAGGCTCTGTCGCAGCCGGCCGTGACCGGGAGGTCCATGGGGCGACGCACAATTGGCTGGGTTGGGTTGGGTTGTGTTTCGGAGGACGCACGGCTTTGGACCTTCGTCTCTCCCGAGCCCGTACGGGAGTTGTAGCGATGAGACAAGATTCTCCCCATGAAATTGGGGAGAAAAGGGGGTAAAATGGATGGAAAGACAGAAAATATAGGTTGTGGTGGAAGCGGCAGAGAAGTATTTGGGAAACAGCTGCAGGGGTTGTTGAGAGGTAGTGATATGTCCTCTCAGACCGTTGCTCTGGAGTAGGACTAGGTAGGGTTAAATAGTGGAGGGGTGGTGTTTTTGTTGTTGTTGAGGGAGCTAGTAGGTGGTAGGGTAATTTTCCTTTTCCACAATTTTGCATTATTGTATCTAAGAATATAATGTAGGTAGGCCATGAATGGCCTCACACGCCAGTACAGCAGGTGGCGCTCTATGCACTTAAAAGTTGGATGCGATCCGCCAACCAAATTCCCAAAGAATAAGAAGAAGATGAAATCCGTGACCCGGAAGTACATAGTTATTCTTGCTTGCTTCACAGCGGTCGCTGTTATTGACAGTTATTTAAAGAATACGATGGTATTTGACTGATAAATAATGTAATCAAGAGGAGGTTATCCAATCACGGATTGTCAATAACACATGGCAAGCAACGTGAAATTTTGTTTTTGACGTGCACCATGGCAGCTCGCTCAAGGTAAGCAGACAATGATAATGTTAGCTAGTCTACGAACTAGCTAGCTAGGTCAATCAATTTACACAGCATAGTGAGCAAACTAAGAAGAGCAGCTAGTCTAAAAGTTGAATTTTGGCATGTTACTTTGATATATACGTTTGAATGTAGCTAGAGAGGCTTGTTGTAAAAGTTATCAGTTAAACGTAATAAAACTGCGTTACCATACCGTTTTTGGTGGAATCACTGCTCACCACAGCTGTGTAGTGTGATTTAGTTAGCAAGCTTGTGCCACTTCTAACCAGCTGATCGACGACATCGGTGTGTGTTTATAACTAACGTTAGGTAGCTATAAGGCTGTGAGCTAACTTCAAAACATGCCATCGTATTTCAATTAACAGTGTAGTTTGCTAACAACTATTTTGGATAGCACGGTTTAGTAAAATAACTGTCCATTAACGTTAGCTAGCTACGTTATGTAATTTAACCTGTGGTCCTGTGAGTTTAAACGCGCTAACTGTTTCACATGAATGTAGTTGCTAGTTAGGCAATTAACTCACACTCGTAAGTGTCAGATGGAAATAATTGGTTAGATAAATCGATGCCTTGCTAATCCTTACTGTGTCTAGCAGTTAGCATGCTGTAATAGCTAACTACTTTAGCTAGCTGTTGTGGATTAACCTTATATTAGCTAATAGCTAGGTACCGTTAACCGTAGTTCAACGTTTTACAGAAGAACTAGTGTAGCTACATTCAATCATTCCGTGTTGGCATTCAATCTAACTTGACCAGGAGATTGAATATGGCGACTAGTTAGCTACGCCTCCTGCGCATGAACAGCCTTTTACAGTGGTGTCAATTGAAACCGTTTTCCCAACCTGTTTGTTTTCCAATAAAGCCCATTGCCCCAAACTCAGGGAATGGGAGGAATGCAAGTTAACATTGTGCTCGTTAATTGTACGTTTCTAGCAATCTTTTGAAGACAATCAGAAACTTTGAATATCAGGTTTGAGACGAATAACATGCAAGGCTCTGTCACTCGGTGTCACAACACTGACCTCAAAACAGGAGATAATAATAATAATAATAATAATAATATTCACAGAAGTACATCCCTGTTTGGGTTCATGAAAGTTAAATTGGTCTAATGCTTTGGTATGGCATTAGACCTGTCTTCTGGAATAAACTATTGTAGCCAGCTGATGTCTGCTCATGAAACTAAACCTAAAGGTGTGTAGCCCAGGAGAACTAGCCTACTAGCTTGGGCTGTGACATATCAGTATCGATGTTTTTCCATGGCAAAAACGAAAACATGAAGCAGAAAAGTCCTCATGTATGTACAATATTGTGGGGAATAAATTAATGTGACTCTGGATGACATGTTTGTTTCCAATATTAGGACTGTTTTTCTAAAAAGGTTAAATCAGATTCATGTTTTGTTTCCTTGCCACAATACTAAGAAGTATGGCAAAATTGGTATTGTGTAGGGATGTGCATCTCTCCTTACAAACACGATTCAATACGCATCTAGATAAATGGGCTCCGACACGATGCTGGAAAGGTACACTTTTTTTATTTTGATAACGATTCAGTCCGATTTGATTAGTCAGGAGCTGAGCTGGATGTGTGTGAGAGCTGAGCCATCGGGCAGGCTAAGCCACTACCACTTAGATTAGGGAGGCAATTTATGTTTTTGGCTCCCCATTTTTTTATCTGAAATCCTCATCACCCATTGAATAACTTGTCATATAGCAGATACATATTTTTTGCTCGTCATATGCCAATATTTATCTTTAGAAATGAGCTATGACATAGCCAATTTAATACAGTCAACATGTTTTCACTGTCATTATGGGTGAACAAAATAATATACACTGCTCCAAAAAATAAAGGGGACACTAAAATAACACATCCTAGATCTGAATGAATGAAATATTCTTGTTAAATATGGTTTTCTTTACATAGTTGAATGTGCTGACAACAAAATCACACAAATTATCAACCCATGGAGGTCTGGATTTGGAGTCACACTCAAAATTAAAGTGGAAAACCATACTACAGGCTGATCCAACTTTGATGTAATGTCCTTAAAACAAATCAAAATGAGGCTCAGTAGTGTGTGTGGCCTCCACGTGCCTGTATGACCTCCCTAAATCAAATCAAATCAAATTTTATTTGTCACATACACATGGTTAGCAGATGTTAATGCGAGTGTACCGAAATGCTTGTGCTTCTAGTTCCGACAATGCAGTAATAACGAGCAAGTAATCTAACTAACAATTCCAAAAAAAACTACTGTCATACACAGTGTAAGGGGATAAAGAATATGTACATAAGGATATATGAATGAGTGATGGTACAGAGCAGCATAGGCAAGATACAGTAGATGATATCGAGTACAGTATATACATATGAGATAAGTATGTAAACCAAGTGGCATAGTTAAAGTGGCTAGTGATACATGTATTACATAAGGATGCAGTCGATGATATAGAGTACAGTATCAACGTATGCATATGAGATGAACAATGTAGGGTAAGTAACATTATATAAGGTAGCATTGTTTAAAGTGGCTAGTGATATATTTACATCATTTCCCATCGATTCCCATGATTAAAGTGGCTGGAGTAGAGTCAGTGTCATTGACAGTGTGTTGGCAGTAGCCACTCAATGTTAGTGGTGGCTGTTTAACAGTCTGATGGCCTTGAGATAGAAGCTGTTTTTCAGTCTCTCGGTCCCAGCTTTGATGCACCTGTACTGACCTCGCCTTCTGGATGGCAGCGGGGTGAACAGGCAGTGGCTCGGGTGGTTGATGTCCTTGATGATCTTTATGGCCTTCCTGTAGCATCGGGTGGTGTAGGTGTCCTGGAGGGCAGGTAGTTTGCCCCCGGTGATGCGTTGTGCAGACCTCACTACCCTCTGGAGAGCCTTACGGTTGAGGGCGGTGCAGTTGCCATACCAGGCGGTGATACAGCCCGCCAGGATGCTCTCGATTGTGCATCTGTAGAAGTTTGTGAGTGCTTTTGGTGACAAGCCGAATTTCTTCAGCCTCCTGAGGTTGAAGAGGCGCTGCTGCGCCTTCCTCACGATGCTGTCTGTGTGAGTGGACCAATTCAGTTTGTCTGTGATGTGTATGCCGAGGAACTTAAAACTTGCTACCCTCTCCACTACTGTTCCATCGATGTGGATGGGGGTGTTCCCTCTGCTGTTTCCTGAAGTCCACAATCATCTCCTTAGTTTTGTTGACGTTGAGTGTGAGGTTATTTTCCTGACACCACACTCCGAGGGCCCTCACCTCCTCCCTGTAGGCCGTCTCGTCGTTGTTGGTAATCAAGCCTACCACTGTTGTGTCGTCCGCAAACTTGATGATTGAGTTGGAGGCGTGCATGGCCACGCAGTCGTGGGTGAACAGGGAGTACAGGAGAGGGCTCAGAACGCACCCTTGTGGGGCCCCAGTGTTGAGGATCAGCGGGGAGGAGATGTTGTTGCCTACCCTCACCACCTGGGGGCGGCACGTCAGGAAGTCCAGTACCCAGTTGCACAGGGCGGGGTCGAGACCCAGGGTCTCGAGCTTGATGACGAGCTTGGAGGGTACTATGGTGTTGAATGCCGAGCTGTAGTCGATGAACAGCATTCTCACATAGGTATTCCTCTTGTCCAGATGGGTTAGGGCAGTGTGGTTGAGATTGCATCGTCTGTGGACCTATTTGGGCGGTAAGCAAATTGGAGTGGGTCAAGGGTGTCACGTAGGGTGGAGGTGATATGGTCCTTGACTAGTCTCTCAAAGCACTTCATGATGACGGATGTGAGTGCTACGGGGCGGTAGTCGTTTAGCTCAGTTACCTTAGCTTTCTTGGGAACAGGAACAATGGTGGCCCTCTTGAAGCATGTGGGAACAGCAGACTGGTATAGGGATTGATTGAATATGTCCGTAAACACACCGGCCAGCTGGTCTGCGCATGCTCTGAGGGCGCGGCTGGGGATGCCGTCTGGGCCTGCAGCCTTGCGAGGGTTAACACGTTTAAATGTCTTACTCACTTCGGCTGCAGTGAAGGAGAGACCGCATGTTTCCGTTGCAGGCCGTGTCAGTGGCACTGTATTGTCCTCAAAGCGGGCAAAAAGTTATTTAGTCTGCCTGGGAGCAAGACATCCTGGTCCGTGACTGGGCTGGGTTTCTTCCTGTAGTCCGTGATTGACTGTAGACCCTGCCACATACCTCTTGTGTCTGAGCCGTTGAATTGAGATTCTACTTTGTCTCTGTACTGGCGCTTAGCTTGTTTGATAGCCTTGCGGAGGGAATAGCTGCACTGTTTGTATTCAGTCATGTTACCAGACACCTTGCCCTGATTAAAAGCAGTGGTTCGTGCCTTCAGTTTCACACGAATGCTGCCATCAATCCACGGTTTCTGGTTAGGGAATGTTTTAATCGTTGCTATGGGAACGACATCTTCAACCCACGTTCTAATGAACTCGCACACCGTATCAGCATATTCGTCAATGTTGTTGTCTGACGCAATACGAAACATCTCCCAGTCCACGTGATGGAAGCAGTCTTGGAGTGTGGAGTCAGCTTGGTCGGACCAGCGTTGGACAGACCTCAGCGTGGGAGCTTCTTGTTTTAGTTTCTGTCTGTAGGCAGGGATCAACAAAATGGAGTCGTGGTCAGCTTTTCCGAAAGGGGGCGGGGCAGGGCCTTATATGCGTCGCGGAAGTTAGAGTAACAATGATCCAGGGTCTTTCCACCCCTGGTTGCGCAATCGATATGCTGATAAAATTTAGGGAGTCTTGTTTTCAGATTAGCCTTGTTAAAATCCCCAGCTACAATGAATGCAGCCTCCGGATAAATCGTTTCCAGTTTGCAGAGAGTTAAATAAAGTTCGTTCAGAGCCATCGATGTGTCTGCTTGGGGGATATATACGGCTGTGATTATAATCGAAGAGAATTCTCTTGGTAGATAATGCGGTCTACATTTGATTGTGAGGAATTCTAAATCAGGTGAACAGAAGGATTTGAGTTCCTGTATGTTTCTTTCATCACACCATGTCACGTTAGTCATGAGGCATACGCCCCGCCCCTCTTCTTACCAGAAAGATGTTTGTTTCTGTCGGCGCGATGCGTGGAGAAACCCGTTGGCTGCACCGCTTCGGATTGCGTCTCTCCAGTTAGCCATGTTTCCGTGAAGCAAAGAACGTTACAGTCTCTGATGTCCCTCTGGAATGCTACCCTTGCTCGGATTTCATCAACCTTGTTGTCAAGAGACTGGACATTGGCAAGAAGAATGCTAGGGAGTGGTGCACGATGTGCCCGTCTCCGGAGTCTGACCAGAAGACCGCTTCGTTTCCCTCTTTTTCTGAGTCGTTTTTTTTTTGGTCGCTGCATGTGATCCACTCGGTTACACTGGTTGTAAGGCAGAACACAGGATCCGCATCGCGAAAAACATATTCTTGGTCGTACTGATGGTGAGTTGACGCTGATCTTATATTCAGTAGTTCTTCTCGGCTGTATGTAAAGAAACCTAAGATGACCTGGGGTACTAGTGTAAGAAATAACACGTAAAAAAACAAAAAACTGCATAGTTTCCTAGGAACGCGAAGCGAGGCGGCCATCTCTGTCGGTGCCGGAAGTACACCCTACAACGCCTGGGCATGCTCCTGATGAGGTGGCGGATGGTCTCCTGAGGGATATCCTCCCAGACCTGAACTAAAGCATCCACCAACTCCTGGAGAGTCTGTGGTGCAACGTGGTGTTGGTGGATGGAGCGAGACATGATGTCCCAGATGTGCTCAATTGGATTCAGGTCTGGGGAACGGGCGGTCCATAGCATCAATGCCTTCCTCTTGCAGGAACTGCTGACACACTCCATCCACATGAGGTCTAGCATTAGGAGGAACCCAGGGCCAACCGCACCAGCATATGGTCTCACAAGGGGTCTGAGGATCTCATCTCTGTACCTAATGGTAGTCAGGCTACCTCTGGCGAGCACATGGTCTGTGTGGCCCCCCCAAAGAAATGCAACCCCACACCATGACTGACCCACCGCCAAACCGGTCATGCTGGAGGATGTTGCAGGCAGCAGAACGTTCTCCACGGCGTCTCCAGACTCTGTCACGTCTGTCACATGTGCTCAGTATGAACCTGCTTTCATCTGTGAAGAGCACAGGGCGCCAGTGGCGAATTTGCCAATCTTGGTGTTCTCTGGCAAATGCCAAACATCCTGCACGGTGTTGGGCTGTAAGCACAACCCCACCTGTGGACGTCGGGCCCTCATACTACCCTCATGGAGTCTTTTTCTGACCGTTTGAGCAGACACATGCACATTTGTGGCCTGCTGGAGTTCAGCAAACCTTCTTGCCACAGCTCGCATTGATGTGCCATCCTGGATGAGCTGCACTACCTGAGCCACTTGTGTGGGTTGTAGACTCCATCTCATGCTACCACTAGAGTGAAAGCACCGCCAGCATTCAAGTGACCAAAACATCAGCCAGGAAGCATAGGAACTGAGAAGTGGTCTGTGGTCACCACCTGCAGAACCACTCCTTTATTGGGGGTGTTTATTGGGGGTGTCTTGCTAATTGCCTATAATTTCCACCTGTTGTCCACCTGTTGTCTATTCCATTTGCACAACAGCATGTGGAATGTATTGTCAATCAGTGTTGCTTCCTAAGTTGCTTCCTTTGATTTCATAGAAGTGTGATTGACTTGGAGTGATTGACTTGGAGTTACATTGTGTTGTTTAAGTGTTCCCTTTATTTTTTTTGAGCAGTGTATTATTATGACCTGCTAGATCTCCTGTCTATTTTATATTATGACATTTCAGCTAGATCTACTGTCTTTATTATATTACAACAGACCAGCTTTATCTACTGTCTCCATTTCACTTTGGCCATTGTTGTGTGGGCCTGCCCTCTCCTCAACAGCATCAAATAGGCTATTTCATGTGGGTTGGGGTGGGGCGGCAGACACACGCATCTCACGTTTCATGACATTTCATGTTTATATAATGCTTCTAAAATGTAAAAAAAAAATCACAAATAATATTTTATATTATTAATTTCAAACAAGGGCTTTCGCATAAGTCCAAAACAATGTCCTCTCCCGTTCAAAAAATATTCCTCCATAATCGCTAAATGAATCATCCTACAACAGTCTCTCACATTCCCAATCAATTTTTCCCACGAAATGACCCATCAGGTTTGATTGTGTTACAAACAAACCAGTTGATTGCAGTGAAACCAAACATGACTGGGAAAGTCACGTTCTGTGTGGGTTATTTACCTGGAATGTGTCGTCTCAAATGGAATGAGACGGAATTCCCGACACAAGCGGTTCACAAAATGTTTTGTGTTAGGCTATAAAGGCTAAGGCTATATAATCACAAACTGCATTAAAATATGATGTTACGCCTGTGCTGGTTAAACATTTTTTTTTTAATGGGGCTCTATGCTCAGATAATCGCATCTTATTCTTTCGCAGGAAATCCTTTTTTAAAATCTGACAACGCAGTTGGATTAGCAAGATTCTAGGCTTTCGATAAGTCACTTGTATTTTCATGAATGTTTAATATGACTTTATGTACGATCACCGTATGTAGCCCGCTACCGGGTTCCGTGCTCAGAGAGGTTAACAGTCTGATGGCCTTGAGATAGAAGCTGTTTTTCAGTCTCTGTCGCTGCTTTGATGCACCTGTACTGACCTCGCCTTCTGGATGATAGCAGGGTGAGCAGGCAGTGGCTCGGGTGGTTGTTGTCCTTGATGATCTTTATGGCCTTCCTGTGACATCGGGTGGTGTAGGTGTCCTGGAGGGCAGGTAGTTTGCCCCCGGTGATGCGTTGTGCAGACCTCACTACCCTCTGGAGAGCCTTACGGTTGTGGATCTGTAGAAGTTTGAGTGCTTTTGGTGACAAGCCAAATTTCTTCAGCCTCCTGAGGTTGAAGAGGTGCTACTGCGCCGCCTTCACCATGCTGTCTGTGTGTGGGTTGACCAATTTAGTTTGACTGTGATGTGTACGCTGAGGAACTTAACTTACTACCCTCTCCACTACTGTATTGTCGATGTAGGGGGGTGCTCCCTCTGCTTTTTCCTGAAGTCCACGATCATCTCCTTTTGTTTTGTTGACGTTGAGTGTGAGGTTATTTTCTTGACACCACACTCTGAGGGCCCTCACCTCCTCCCTGTAGGCCGTCTCGTCGTTGTTGGTAATCGAGCCTACCACTGTAGTGTCGTCCACAAACTTGATTGAGTTGGAGGCCTGCATGGCCACGCAGTCGTGGGTGAACAGGAGAGGGCTCAGAACGCACCCTTGTGGGGCCCCAGTGTTAAGGATCAGGGGGGTGGAAATGTTGTTACCTACCTTCACCACCTGGGGGCTGCCTGTCAGGAAGTCCAGTTGCACAGGGCGGGATCGAGACTAGAGGTCGACCGATTATGAATTTTCAATACCGATTATTATAGGACCAAAAAAGCCGATACCGATTAATCTGACAATTTTGTTATTCTTTTTTTTTGTAATGACAATTACAACAGTACTGAATGAACACTTAACTTAATATAATACATCAATAAAATCAATTTAGCCTCAAATAATGAAACATGTTCAATTTGGTTTAAATAATGCAAAAACAAAGTGTTGGAGAAAAGTAAAATTTCAATATGTGCTAACGTTTCAGTTCCTTGCTCAGAACATCAGAACATATGAAAGCTGGTGGTTCCTTCTAGTTTTCAATATTCCCAGGTAAGAAGTTTTAGGTTGTAGTTATTTTTGGAATTAAAGGACTATTTCCCTCTACCATTTGTATATCATTAACCTTTGACTATTGGATGTTATTATAGGCACTTTAATATTGCCAGTGTAACAGTATAGCTTCCATCCTTCTCCTCGCTCCTCCCTGGGCTCGAACCAGCAACACAACGACAACAGCCACCATCGAAGTAGCGTTACCCATGCAGAGCAAGGGGAACAAATACTAGAAGGCTCAGAGCGAGTGATGTTTGAAATGCTATTAGCGCGCGCTAACTAGCTAGCCATTTCACTTCGGTTACACCAGCCTCATCTCGGGAGTTGATATGCTTGAAGTCATAAACAGCAGCGCTGCTGGCAAAACGCACGCAAGTGCTGTTTGAATGAATGCTTATGAGCCTGCTGGTGCCTACCATCGCTCAGTCAGACTGCTCTATCAAATCATAGACTTAATTATAATATAATAACACATGGAAATACGAGCCTTAGGTCATTAATATGGTCAAATACGGAAACTATCATCCCGAAAACAAGACGTTTATTCTTTCAGTGAAATACAGAACCGTTCCGTATTTTATCAAACGGGTGCCATCCATCAGTCTAAATATTCCTGTTACATTGCACAATCTTCAATGTTATGCCATAATTACGTAAAATTCTGGTCAATTAGTTTGCAATGAGCCAGGCGGCCCAAACTGTTACATATACCCTGACTCTGTGTTCATTGCACGCAAGAGAAGTGACACAATTTCACCTGGTTAATATTGCCTGCTAACCTGGATTTCTTTTAGCTAAATATGCAGGTTTAAAAATATATACTTCTGTGTATTGATTTTAAGAAAGACATTGATGTTCATGGTTAGGTATCAACATGTATGCAATGCAGGACACGCTAGATAAACTAGTAATATCATCAACCATGTGTAGATATAACTAGTGATTATGATTAAGTTTAATGCTAGCTAGCAACTTACCTTGGCTTCTTTCTGCTTTTGCGTAACAGGCGAATGAGGCAGGTGGTTAGAGCGTTGGACTAGTTAACCGTAAGGTTGCAAGATTGAATCCCTGAGCTGACAAGGTAAAAATCTGTCGTTCTGCCACTGAACAAGGCAGTTAACCCACCTTTCCTAGGCCGTCATTGAAAATAAGAAATTGTTCTTAATTGACTTGCCTAGTTAAAACCTCTCTGGGATATGTGGGACGCTAGTGTCCCACCTGGCCAATAGCCAGAGAAAATGCAGAGCGCCAAATTCAAATAAATTACTATAAAATCTAACTTTCATGATATCACACATGTAAAATACCAAATTAAAGCTGTGTTGTGAATCCAGCCAACATGTCAGATTTCAAAAAGGCTTTTCGGCGAAAGCAAACAATGCAATTATCTGAGGATAGCACCTCCGTAAACAAAAGAGAGAGAACATATTTGAACCCTGCAGGCGCGACACAAAACGCGGAAATAAAAATATAAATCATGCCTTTGACGAGCTTCTTCTGTTGGCACTCCAATATGTCCCATAAGCTTCACAAATTGTCCTTTCGTTCGATTAATTCCATATATATATATATATATATCTCCAAAATGTCTGATCCGGAAAAACACAGGTTCCAACTTGCGCAAAGTGACTACAAAATATCTCAAAACATTTCAAACTACTTTTGTAGGGAAATGTCCAGGTTTGCAGGTGCCTTGGTGGAAGAGTGGTGTAACATCTCACAGCAAGAACGGGCAAATCTGGTGAGGAGATTTACTGCAGTACTTAATGCAGCTGGTGGCCACACCCGAAACTGACTGTTACTTTTGATTTTGACCCCCCACCCCCTTTGTTCAGGGACACATTATTCCATTTATGTTAATCAGATGTCTATGGAACTTGTTCAGTTTGTCTCAGTTGTTGAATCTTGTAATGTTCATACAAATATTTTCACATGTTAAGTTTGCTGAAAATAATAACAGTTTACAGTGAGAGGACGTTTATTTTTTTTGCTGAGTGGTTTCAGAGGAAGGCCCCAAAAATGATCAAACTCCAGTCATCTAAGTCACAGACTGTTCTCTCTGCTACCGCACGGCAAGTGGTACCAGAGTTCCAAGTCTAGGTCCGGGTGGACTATGTAAATAATAAATATTGTCCTACCTCTATTTCTTGAACTGCATTGTTGGTTAAGGGCTTGTAAGTAAGCATTTCACGGTAATGTTGTATTCGGTGCATGTGACATACAATTTGATTTATTGGTCCTTGCCAATGCATTGATTTTCAAATGATTATTATTATTATTATTATTACATTTTCAAATGTGAGAATAATGTGCTTGCCTGACTAAATAAATTGAATGCATGCATGGGGATTTTTCTGTGGCCGATGCAGTCACACCTAATAAAGTCATGAATAGTGGGAGCAACAGAGTGGTTGGTGCAACACCCTTCATTTGAAGCAGTGGGAAACAAACCAAAGTGGCCACATGTCTCACAAAAACCAATCAAAAATGCCATCACGGTCAGTTTAAGGGAGCAGAAGATTGATTTTCTGTTCAACTCTGAGCTGGATTTGCCAGTCTTTGCAATTAGTTTGTTTGTTTTCCCTCGTTAGCCTTTAGCTAACATCGTCTGTGTGATTTCGCTGTTCATTTTGTTAGTATTTTTGGAAAAGAAGCCCAATAACTTTTTTGCCGACGTGAACATCTGGATACCGCCCAAGCCTAAGTGGTTTACACTTAAAATCATATTTCAGCCTTATCTTATGGCTCCCCCAAATGTGATGGCAACCCATAGGACTGTTTGTATATAATTACACCTGTTTCCAATATAAGCACACATACACCCATCTCCAGTTATGATGGGCACACATGATGACATCCCCCTGGACAGTACTACGCCTAGATTGACTAGGTGTGTACTCAGACTTCTCTGTAAATCATATTGATGTCTACAGAAATTCAGACTTGCGCACAAATTTCAATTTATGATTTGGCCAATGAGTAAACAGTGGCGTCGATTTTTATGTCCTGTGTCTGTCTGATTCACTGCAGCCACAATGAAGAGCGGAATCTCCTTCGCATCCGAGAGTGGGAGAGGCGGAACCAGGAAGCCTTCCAGGAGAAGGAGTTCTACCAGGAGAACGTTCCCCTTTTTGGGGAACCCTACAAGGTGAGTTTGGTTCCTGTTTACCTCTAGGCCTATGTCCTCCTTCAGTTCTAATAACCATGTAGAACTGTGTACTATTTGCATTGCTGTTTGCTCTTAAGAGAGGTGTTGTGAACCCGATTCCAACCTTTTTATTAGAAACTCTTCAGAGCTTCTTGATGTGTTTATGATTTGCTCAGGAAGTGGTCACCTGTGTGCATACCCTTCTGTAATCGCAATGTGGTCGATGTCTAGTAGTAACTGAAGTATAGGCTAGCTCCAGGCTCATGGCAGTTCTCGCCTTTCTCCTCTATTAGGAGGGTTGTGTGATATCGGGGGAGACCTCTTCTATGATACTCCAAATATTGCGATATCCCATAACTGGTTTGCGCAGTTAATTAATAAATCATTCCAGACTGCAATTGTCTAATACCCATGTCTGGGATCTGTTTGTAAGTGTTTGATGCATGTCTGGTAGCTATAACAAAGTTAAGGAAAAAAATCAGGAATTATCACAAGCACTTGCATTCTAATGAGTCCTGTGTGGCTTGTGAGTTTCGTAGAGCAAAACCATCAACACGTGCGTGTTCATGAGCGTCTAAGCTTTCCAAGATGGGTCATAATAGAACTGTAGCTCAGACATTAGAGACGTTTTATTGAACAACTCTAGAGCTCCGGTCTACTGCACAGGCTTTCTGCTATGGGCGGCTCCAGAATAAATAGATCCATCAAATAACATGTCCAGGAAGTTTTCAGCTGAAACGGGTGACTCAGGTGTTAAGAACCATTGAAACCACGGTGCGGTCTTATTGGGTCTGATGGAGTTGTCTTACAGCATGGACATGGTATACACTCGGTGGCCAGTTTATAGTTTGCTCCTATAGACATTGAGTCACTTTGCCGTGGCTTGTTATATAAAGCAGGCAGACTGTCAGCGAGGCATTCAATTACTGTTCCATTGAACACTAGTATGGGCAAAACAAGTGACCTAAACAATGTGGGTGTGGTATGATATGATCGTCAGTGCCAGGGGTACCAGTTCCACTATCTCAGAGATGGCCTGCCTTCTGCACTTTTCACGCGCAAAAGTTTATAGGGTTTACCGAGAACGGTGCGACAAACAAAAAAACATCCAGTCAGCGGCAGTCCTATAGGCGAAAACAGCTTGTTGATGAGAGGTCGAAGGAGAATGGCAGGAATCATGCAAGCTAACAGGCTGGCCACAAACGGGCAAATAACAGTGGTGTGCAGTATGGCATCTCGGAACGCACAACTCATCGGTTTTTGTCACAGCTGGGCAAATGCAGCAGACCCCCACACTGGGTTCCACTCCTATCAGCTGAAAATAGGGTTGGGCGGTATCCAGAGTGTCATAATGTTTCTATACTATACTGGGTATACAGTATTGGCAAATGTGTACAAAGGGCGTTGGATATAATTTTTGACACACCTTTGATTTCTTATACTTATAAGCAGTGGCATAGCGCGCTCCGCCGCGAGGCAAGTATACGATTTGGGAGAAGGGTGGCGAATTAGGACACATCCTTCTGCCTCAAAGCAACATTGCCCTTTTCTGAGGATTTTGTTTGGCGTGACTAGTGAGCCCATACATGGAATCCAACCCCAGGGGGTAAGCTAGCTACTGTCACAGAGAGAACTTTGTCTAGTCTACCACTTTGTAAGGTCACATTGGTTGGTTGCTGTAAATAGTCAGCCAATATTTGATATTTTGGGCAATACATACACAGAGACTCAAAAGGCAACAGTACATTTAGATATAGTGGGGCAAAAAAGTATTTAGTCAGCCACCAATTGTGCAATTCTCCCACTTCAAAAGATGGGAGAGGCCTGTAATTGTCATCATAGGTACACTTCAACTATGACAGACAAAATTAGAAAAAGTCCAGAAAATCACATTGTAGGATTATTAATGAATTTATTTGCTAATTATGGTGGAAAATAAGCATTTGGTCAATAACAAAAGTTAATCTCAATACTTTGTCACTGCCAAAGGGTATATAACAGAGGTCAAATGTTTTCTGTAAGTCTTCACAAGGTTTTCACACACTGTTGCTGGTATTTTGGCCCATTCCTCCATGCAGATCTCCTCTAGAGCAGTGATGTTTTGGGGCTGTTGCTGGGCAACACGGACTTTCAACTCCCTCCAAAGATTTTCTATGGGGTTGAAATCTGGAGACTGGCTAGGCCACTCCAGGACCTTGAAATGCTTCTTACGAAGCCACTCCTTCGTTGCCCGGGCGGTGTGTTTGGGATCATTGTCATGCTGAAAGACCCAGCCACGTTTCATCTTCAATGCCCTTGCTGATGGAAGGAGGTTTTCACTCAAAATCTCACGATACATGGCCCCATTCATTCTTTCCTTTACACGGATCAGTCGTCCTGGTCCCTTTGCAGAAAAACAGCCCCAAAGCATGATGTTTCCACCCCCATGCTTCACAGTAGGTATGGTGTTCTTTGGATGCAACTCAGCATTCTTTGTCCTCCAAACACGACGAGTTGAGTTTTTACCAAAAAGTTATATTTTGGTTTCATCTGACCATATTACATTCTCCCAGCCTTCTTCTGGATCATCCAAATGCTCTCTAGCAAACTTCAGACAGGCCTGGACATGTACTGGCTTAAGCAGGGGGACACGTCTGGCACTGCAGGATTTGAGTCCCTGGCGGCATAGTGTGTTACTGATGGTAGGCTTTGTTACTTTGGTCCCAGCTCTCTGCAGGTCATTCACTAGGTCCCCCCGTGTGGTTCTGGGATTTTTGCTCACCGTTCTTGTGATCATTTTGACCCCACTGGGTGAGAGCTTGCAGATCGAGGGAGATTGTCAGTGGTCTTGTATGTCTTCCATTTCCTAATAATTGCTCTCACAGTTGATTTCTTCAAACCAAGCTGCTTACCTATTGCAGATTCAGTCTTCCCAGCCTGGTGCAGGTCTACAATTTTCTTTCTGGTGTCCTTTGACAGCTCTTTGGTCTTGGTCATAGTGGAGTTTGGAGTGTGACTGTTTGAGGTTGTGGACAGGTGTCTTTTATACTGATAACAAGTTCAAACAGGTGCTATTAATACAGGTAACGAGTGGAGGACAGGGGAGCCTCTTAAAGAAGAAGTTACAGGTCTGTGAGAGCCAGACATCTTGCTTGTTTGTAGGTGACCAAATACTTATTTTCCACCATAATTTGCAAATAAATTCATAAAAAATCCTACAATGTGATCTTTTTTTTTCTCCCCCCCCCCCTTATTTTGTCTGTCATAGTTGAAGTGTACCTATGATTAAAATTACAGGCCTCATCTTTTTAAGTGGGAGAACTTGCACAATTGGTGGCTGACTAAATACTTTTTTGCCCCACTGTACATAAATGTTTATCAGGACCTCACCTAAACTGACATGTTTTTTTTTATTTGTGACCTACAATATCACCCTCACTGCATGTTGCTCTCGGTTTAGTTAAAAGGTAGGCCTGGACTAGCGATTCTAAGTACGCGTTAGCAGTTTAGGGTCAACTTCTATAACAAGAAAGAGCATGTAACAAGATGCTATTGTTATTCTCATCTTACTCTCTATCATTCATTTTCAAGGCTAACAACAACCATTGCAGATCTGATAAGAGCCCTGTTATAATCAATTGTCCCAACATTGTCTGCAGAACCTGAACTTTTATTTTCTGTTTCAGACAAACAAAGGAGATGAGCTTTCCAGCCGTATACAGAGGATGCTGGGTAGTTATGAAGATGTGAACATCTCCAACTCTCATCTGTGTTTGGACAGTAGCTTCTCTAATGACCCCCCATCTCACGTCACTACAACATATAGGCGGCCATCTCACAGCCGAGACAGAGTGAAGCCTGCATTCCAGAACACTCCTCTGTACGGGGCAGGCCCGAATGGTAGTGGAGGTCCCTCCATTAGCAGGCAAACTTCTCAGCCTCTGAAGAGGCTCCCTGTTCCCTCCTCCCACACCCAGTCCTCACTGGGTCTCAGT
The DNA here is from genome assembly GCF_018296145.1 of Oncorhynchus tshawytscha. NCBI lineage: Eukaryota > Metazoa > Chordata > Actinopteri > Salmoniformes > Salmonidae > Oncorhynchus > Oncorhynchus tshawytscha. The sequence continues at coordinate 7,007,369 of NC_056448.1, forward strand.
CAAGGCCGGGCCAGCCCTGATCCCCTCCAGGGGAAAGCTGAACCCTGCCCCTGGCCAGACCTGAGGGAGTGTGCCAGTCTTACTCCGGTCCTCTCCACCCTGTCCCCCCCAGCTGAGCCCCTATCCCCCCTACATTCCAGTGACCCCAGTGACTCTGAGCCCCAGGACACCCCTGACAGGCACCAAGGATCCCCCCTGCACACCGAGAGGCACCCGGCCTCCCTCCTGCACCCCGACTCCCCTGTCCCAATGGAGGGGTCCTCTCTGGATGACCCCCAGAGAGACATCCCACTTCTGGGCACCGAGGGAGCAACAACCCTGCCCTCTCAGACATTCCCTCTACCACTGGCCTCTAAACCAAATCTGGTCATGCCCCAGAAGCCCACAGCCTACGTCCGGCCCATGGACGGCCAGGACCAGGTGACCAGCGAGTCTCCGGACCTCAAGCCCTCTCCTGAAGGCTTCCATGGACAGTCTTATCATGAACCCTTACCAGACTTGAAAAGCACCAAGCCCAGCCTTTCCAAACTGAAGATTCCATCACAGTCTATAGAGGTAAGCAGCACACTGTTTTGTTTTTAACCATGGTTGTGTGTGTGGGTCCTTATTTTGAATAGCCTATACCCCTCAAACTCAATTCTGAACCGCGAAGCCAGTTAAACTGCATTTTTTAAATAATTGTTCCCCTCTAATCAGAGACCGATTTAGATCTGGGACTCCAGGTGTGCGCAATTAGTTATCAGTTAAAACGCAAAACTAGCAGGCTCCGGACCTCATAGGGTAAGAGTTGAGTACCCATGGCCTAAACTGAGAAATATCAGTTCATACCAGACACACTGGACTTTAGATTCAAATAAGTTGGCACACTTTAGATACAGTGGCAAAGTTGGTCAGCAAAAAAAAACAAACATTATGTAACATCAATGCAACACACCTTGAACATATAAAATATACCATATACCATAAAATGTAACATGAACCAGTTCTAAATCAGTCCTATTTCTTAGTTGCTGTTTAATATAGAACTTTTGGCTGCCTTGTTTTGATCTGGAAAGTATCACTGTGACTAGCGACTTAAATATTTGGCAAACTCCAGACATCTTAAAACTATAGACTGATTTTGGACAAAGTTGGCAGCTGTCTGTGGTTTTAAAATCTCTTGCCTACTACTTACCCCTGTCCTCTTATCTGATTATCAGCTGTTGTCAAACATGGGTCTGTAAAGATGCTTATCTTCCTCAATAGTGTTCATCAAATTCTACTAAATGAAAAGCCTATATGACATCCTGGCATTTTAAAGTGTACTACATTTTTAAGAAATTCACATACCTAATCAGCCTATTATTTTGAATGTAAGTCTGGGTATTCACACATGCCCAATGCGTTCAGCTAAAGATTGCATGTAGGTTATTAACACAAACCCAGTGGAAGTCAAGCAGAACAACCCATTGTCGTCAATCCATTTGCATGCTCTAGTATAGTCCTATTCTCTCTGGGTGAATATTTCCATAATTGGCTTTGATGGGACTTGGAGAGGAGACCTCATCCTGCCTGTGTACCTGTGGGAGGACGCCAACAGGAAAATCATCTGTCCGGTAACGTCAGTTAATGCACATCTGTTTTCTGTAATTATGGTTGTTAGAATAGTCTCAAATGATAATTACTGTTGACTGAGACAGGCGGGTGACAATTTCTCTATGGGTGAATGTTTACATAATTAACCTAGTTAGTGATTCTCCTCTGCTAATAGGGTACTGTGTTTTTGTAGGCCTAACCAAAGTAATCCAATGCATTTATTTTTATTCATTTATTTGCCAGGATTGTTACACTTTCAAGCACCTCAAGTCCCTCATCATACTTGCAGATCAGATTACATTATATTTCCCTTAAAGAGGGCGAGAGTTGAGGCACAACCAGCATTTTTTAAATCATAATTGAAAAGGTGAAACACTCGCTTTCTGTTAAACATTATTTTATTTAAACGACTATTAAAAGCTTGATGTTTCGGACCTTAATCGGAACCCTCAGGTTGTTTTCGCACTAAGAAGAGCTTAAACTTTCCCCACTGCCCCATCCAGAGAGAAGAGGACAGAAAGCTTCTGAGAGCAGACAGTTAGCTCATAGTTGTATTAACCATGCCTCTGCAATGCCTCAGCAAGGCTGTCCACAATAAAAAATATAAAAAAGCCTCTGAGGAATGTGGCCTATCCCCTGCCCTCACCCTCCCTCCCCACAGCCCAGGCTGCACCTGCAGCGGCCCTGCTCTGCTCATTGTTGGAGTTCCTGCTGTCCCTTGCACATGTGGACATAAACCCAGCAGTGCTGAATAGGCAGGCTGGTGTTTTCACCCACCGCCAGGGCTAATCCAGTACAGGATAGCTGTGCAGTGACTCATAACCCCCACCCCCCTCCTCACTCAACAGACTGAAGGGTCCACATAGAAATGCCACAAATAGAGCTGACATGTCAGAGAACTCGCCTAGTCAATGTCAGAGATGTACATCTGAACTTCTAGATAATATATTTATATCTGAACTTCCCACAACATTCTGTCCTGCTGAACACATGCAGCGTTCCTTTGATTTGAATCCATAGTGAATGTCCTGGAGAGTGGGTATTGGGTAATGTAGAGGTGTTTGGTGTTCACTCTGGGGTTTCATTGGCGTTTCTGTTTTTTATCATGCTTGAAGCTACCTGCCCTCTCCCTCCCTGGCTATATAGAGCATTCTGCTCTACCCTGCTGTCCATGCCTTGCCTTGACCATACAGAACTAAAATGTTAATAATTCACAATAATCCTGTTTGCATGGGCTGCTCAGATATACCCAGGACCTTAGAGTGAAGGTACTGGGAGGAACTTTTTGGTTCAATAAGTTTCCTCATAGATCTACTAAACTACATACATGCCTGCTAGTGAACTGTCACAATCTTCAGTATGCTCAGGAAATGTTAGCTGTTTAAATAAATTTACTTTATATTAAAGCCAGGACTAAACATAGTTATGTTTTGGCTCTGTAGCAGACATTGTGGCCATTACTTCAACTAATGGCTACTCTTTGACTAGTGGGGAAAGTCAGGAAAGTCTTTCGGGGTCAGTGACTAGCCTACAGTAAGGATGCACCAAGAAATGTTTGTGTGCCTTTGCACTTCAGCGAAATGCCCACACGTATTCACTGTCATCAAGGCCAGCAGTCAGCAGCCTGTTAACACACTAAAAGAGAAGACAATCAGTGAGTAGTAATACAACATAGTTGTGGAAGCTGTTCTGTAGGCACTGGCCAAATATAAGGTAAATGAAATTTAATCACACTGTTGGTGTGTCTAGACAGTTGTACAGTTGTAAGCCAATAATTCAATTTTGAACTGCAATGCTCAAAGTAGCTCGACTACCTGGCTGCTACACATAAGGAATGCAATACTGTGGTGTTATGTTGATGTTTGTTGTTATCCAGTCCAGAGGGGTATCCTACAACACAAGCTAGATATTGCTCGTCCGCCTGCCGCTAACTCCAGCAGGCTTGTAACTGCGTTTGCATGTATTTTGGCTATTTGAGCGCCAAACTCTTCATTGAGACAATGCTGAAACATCAATCCATGGGCAGGTCCATGCTACATTTTCATTTGTGACAAAATCAGTCCAGAGTTAGCCTGCCCAGGAGCAGGTTAGTTCTGATGGATTTGTTGCCATATAAATTGACCTGACTAAAAAGTGAGCCATATTTGTATGACCAAAGTTACCTTGTTAACTTTTCAAACCTGATGCATAGGATACCCCTCTGGTTCCTGTTTGGAAACGGTCAATGCTGTTGTAGGCTACCCAAACTAAGTCACCAGCATTGGTTACTGTGTGTGGTGGACGATTGTACAGTAGTATGGGGTTTGGAAAGATTGGTGTGTTGTGTTGAGAGAGAGAGTTACAGTGCTCTAGAGGAATGCTCTGTCACAACATGCTCATAACAAGCTCTGATCCTCCCCTTTCTGGGGTTTTTATAGATTTTAACTGCTCTGTCTGTGCTGTGCTGGAGTTTTATTTTATGCATGGTTAAAGCTACAATCCAGACCATTCAGATCTGCAAACATTGAATGGTTAGCCCAAGGGATATGGGGAAAGGAGTGAATTGGATCTGGCTGATACTCTACCAAAGGCTGCTACATACACACTCGTTGGGCCACCACACTCTTTATCTTCACCTAGCCTCAGGTAGTGTTGTCCTGTCTCAGAGCAGCAGCAGCCAGTGAGTCCACACAGTTCTCTTTTGAGCCTTCTGTGTGTCACCCTGTTTATAAAGAGTCAGGGTCTAAATTAGACTAATGACCTAGTCAGCACTGGTTGATTAAGTAATAAGTGGCGCTCCTCTCCTGGCTGTGTTTGGTGCATAGTAGCGTTGCAGAATTGTATTGTTCCTAGCAGAGAAACGGAGAGAAAAGCCTTACCCTCCTCCCACCCAATGGCACCCCACACCTCCACTCTTAGTGCTGTGTGTGTGTGTGTGTGCGTGCGTAGCCAGCCAGGCAGCTATAGTGACCACTGCAGCCTCAGAGCCCAGCAGCAACACTCCACTCAGTCCTCCCTACAGCAGCACAATATATTAGCTTTGTCACCAGCTTACATAACTACTGCTGTGAACTGAGGACCACTTTTAAAGTCCTTATCTGAAACACAGAACCCTGAGGGGGAAAAAGCATTATATCACACTATTTTGCATTCTGAGACTGTTGGAAAGAAGTAGCGTATCCAGGCAGTTTATAAACAGTTATATTTTGATGGAGTACTTTAGTTGTTAGGCGTTAACCACTACTTAGGCTATTATGGTGCAGTAGTCTGAGGTGAGAGAGAGAATGGGAAAGGAGAAGTCTTGTCTGTGGTTTGTCAGTTCTGCTGTTCTAGGTTGGGACTAGGGTTGTGTCCCAAATCATTCCCCGCCCCCTACATGGAGCACTACTTTTGACCTGTGGGCCATAAGGCCCTGGTTAAATAAAGGTAAAACAAAAAAATGCCTGGTTGACAAATTTGGGGTATTTTATTAGGATCTCCATTAGATGTTGTAAAAGTAGCAGCTACTCTTCTTAAGGTCCACATGAAACATGTAATACAGAACATTAATAGACAAAGACCGAACTAAATACATTTTTTTAAAGTCACACGCAGCCTAGATATCAATACATATACACAAACTATCTAGGTCAAATGGGGGGGCTTTGTGCTGTGAGATGTTGCTTCAACTGTTTTTTTAATTTTATCCCAACCAGTTTTGCTGTTTATTTGAGCAATATGAGATGGAACAGCATTCCATGCAATAATGGCTCTATATAATACTGTACGTGGAGGCAGTTTAATTAAAAGTACTGCCGCAATTGACTAACTTATGTGTAAAGGGGTGGAGGGCACAACCAATGCATGGGGGGTTTATATACACTGTAAAAAATTATAAAGTGCTGGTCCCATAATTCATGAGCTGAAATGAAAGATACCAGAAATGTTGCATAAGCACAACATTTTTATTTCTCTCAAATGTTGTGCACAAATTGGTTTATATCCGTTAGTGAGCATTTTTGCCTTTTGTCAAGATATGCCACACCTGTCAGGTGGATGGATTATCAAGAAGCTGATTAAACAGCATGATCCTTACACAGGTGCACCTTGTGCTGGGGACAAAATAAATGTGCAGTTGTCACACAACACAATGCTGCAAATGTTGAGGGAGCGTGCAATTAGCATGCTGACTGCAGGAATGCCCACCAAAGCTGTTGCCAGATAATTGATTTCTCCATAATCCGCCTCCAATGACGTTTTAGAGAATTTGTCAATACGTTTAACCGGCCTCACAATCTCCGACCACGTGTATGGCGTTGTGTGAGCGTGTGGTTTGCTGATGTCAACTTTGTAAACAGAGTGCCCATGGTGGTGGTGGGATTATAGTATGGGCAGCGAACACAATTTCATTTTATCGATGGCAATTTGAATGCATAGATATCGTGACGAGAATGGCCCATTGTCGTGTCTTCATCTGCCGCCATCATCTAATGTTTCAGCATTATAAAGGATCTGTACACAATTCCTGGAAGCTGAAAATGTCCCAGTTCTTCCATCCTCACCAGACATGTCACCCATTGAGCATGTTTTGGAGGCTCTAGATCGACGTGTACGACACGTGGTCATGGTGCCGCAGAATTCTAAGGCATGTTATTTGTCAGCCACTGTTACCATTAATGCTAGTTAGTGCTAGTTTGACCACCAGAGGGCATCTTTGAGAAGCATTTGATAGCATTCAATAATTGCTGTTCAATATGCATTTCATAAATATGACAAAAGTGTATAAATAAGACGTATGAAACACGTCGGTAAAACCACAGAGGACATAGCAAGTTTTCATTAGTCATTGGGTACATCGTACGAAAAACAGAGTAATCTTAAATAGGCACGTAATTCATGTTCAAATTCACATAGCCACATCATTCAACAGAAATACTCATCATAAATTTAGATGATGATTTTTATTTATCTGTTATTTTACCAGGTAAGTTGACTGAGAACACATTCTCATTTGCAGCAACGACCTGGGGAATAGTTACAAGGGAGAGGAGGGGGATTAATGAGCCAATTGTTAACTGGGGGTTATTAGGGGGCCAGATTGGGAATTTAGCCAGGACACCGGGGTTAACACCCCTACTTTTACGATAAGTGCCATGGGATCTTTGATGACCTCAGTCAGGACACCCGTTTAAGGTCCCATCCGAAAGACGAATACAAGTTATATAAATGGAATTATAGAAATACCTCTCCTTAATGCAACCGCTGTGTCAGATTTCAAAAACACTTTACGGAAAAAGAAACACATGCAATAAGCTGAGACGGCGCTCAGAACAATAGAAAAATTAGCCTCCATGTTGGAGTCAAAAGAAACCAGAAAATACATGATAAATGTTTCCTTTGAACTTCATCAGAATGCAGTCCTAGGAATCCCAGGTTCACAATAAATGCTTGATTTGTTCAATAATGTCTGTTATTTATGTCCAATTAGCTACTTTGGTTAGCGCGTTTGGTAAACAATTCCAAAGTCACAAAGTGCGTCTACTATAACGTGATGAAATGTCTAAAAGTTCCGTAACAGTCAGTAGAAACATGTCAAACGATGTACTGAATCAATCTTTAGAATGTTGTTTACATACATATTGAATAACGTTCCAACCCTGGGGAATTAGAATGACTTCAAATGAGCGGTGGAACGCAGGTCCTTCCCTTGTGAACGCGCATAGTGAAAGCATGGTCAACTCGTGGCAGTGGTGACTATTTCCGGTCTCATTCGAACCCCCCTTCAGACAAAGTTCTATTGACTGTTGACATCATCTAGTGAAAGGCGTAGGAAGTGAGAACTCATCCATATCTCGCTGTAATTTCAATGAGAGCTAGGTTGAAAATCTGCCACCCCCAGAAAAAATCCAAACAGGAAGTGGATTTTCTCAGGTTTTTGCCTGCAATATGAGTTCTGTTATACTCACAGACATAATTCAAACAGTTTTAGAAACTTCAGAGTGTTTTCTATACAATACTAATAATATGCATATATTAGCAACTGAGACTGAGGAGCTGGCCGTTTACAATGGGCACCTTTTCATCCTTTTTCATCCAAGCTACTCAATACTGCCCCTGCAGCCATAAAAAGTTAAAGACTATCAGAAAGAATGTTTGCACTTATTTATTTTTAATCCAGAGCCATGAATGAGTGAGTCACTCAGCTTTATTTAGATGCTGGGGCTATATGACTGTGCCATCAACTTTGATAATATACACTGCTCAAAAAAATAAAGGGAACACTAAAATAACACATCCTAGATCTGAATGAAATATTCTTATTAAATACTTTTGTCAGCACATTCAACTATGTAAAGAAAACAAAATCACACATTATCAATGGAAATCAAATTTATCAACCCATGGAGGTCTGGATTTGGAGTCACACTCAAAATTAAAGTGGAAAACCACACTACAGGCTGATCCAACTTTGATGTAATGTCCTTAAAACAAGTCAAAATGAGGCTCAGTAGTGTGTGTGGCCTCCACATGCCTGTATGACCTCCCTACAATGCCTGGGCATGCTCCTGATGAGGTGGCGGATGGTCTCCTGAGGGATCTCCCCTCAGACCTGGACTAAAGCATCTGCCAACTCCTAGAGAGTCTGGTGCAACGTGGCGTTGGTGGATGGAGCGAGACATGATGTCCCAGATGTGCTCAATTGGATTCAGGTCTGGGGAACGGGCAGGCCAGTCCATAGCATCAATGCCTTCCTCTTGCAGGAACTGCTGACACACTCCAGCCACATGAGGTCTAGCATTAGGAGGAACCCAGGGCCAACCACACCAGCATATGGTCTCACAAGGGGTCTGAGGATCTCATCTCGGTACCTAATGGCAGTCAGGCTACCTCTGGTGAGCACATGGAGGGCTGTGTGGCCCCCCCAAAGAAATGCCACCCCACACCATGACTGACCCACCGCCAAACCGGTCATGCTGGAGGATGTTGTAGGCAGCAGAACGTTCTCCACGGCGTCTCCAGACTCTGTCACGTCTGTCACGTGCTCAGTGTGAACCTGATTTCATCTGTGAAGAGCACAGGGCACAGTGGCGAATTTGCCAATCTTGGTGTTCTCTGGCAAATGCCAAACGTCCTGCACGGTGTTCGGGCTGTAAGCACAACCCCCACCTGTGGACGTCGGGCCCTCATACCACCCTCATGGAGTCTGTTTGAGCAGACACATGCACATTTGTGGCCTGCTGGAGGTCATTTTGCAGGGCTCTGGCAGTGCTCCTCCTAACACTAAGGCGGAGGTAGCGGTCCTGTTGCTGGGTTGTTGCCCTCCTACGGCCTCCTCCACGTCTCCTGATGTATTGGCCTGTCTCCTAGTAGCAACTCCATGCTCTGGACACTACGCTGACAGACACAGCAAACCTTCTTGCCACAGCTCGCATTGATGTGCCATCCTGGATGAGCTGCACTACCTGAGCCACTTGTGTGGGTTGTAGACTCTGTCTCATGCTACCACGAGTGAAAGCACCGCCAGCCAGCATTCAAAAGTGACCAAAACATCAGCCAGGAAGCATAGGAACTGAGAAGTGGTCTGTGGTCACCACCTGCAGAACCACTCCTTTATTGGGGGTGTCTTGCTAATTGCCTATAATTTCCACCTGTTGTCTATTCCATTTGCACAACAGCATGCAAAATTTATTGTAAATCAGTGTTGCTTCCCAAGTGGACAGTTTGATTTCACAGAAGTGTGATTGACTTGGAGTTACATTGTGTTGTTTAAGTGTTCCCTTTATTTTTTTGCCCTTAATTTTTTTGAGCAGTGTATAACGATACTTATTTGTTTTTCAAAAAAACGAAAGTCTGCAATTTGTAATCAAAATAAAGGCAAAAATAATAGTATTTTCCAGTTGTCAACAATTTGTTTACCTTTATTTGCCTACTATGTTCCATTATTTCTGTCATTCAGTGATATTTATTCCCACAGTAATTTATGGATCCATAAGGAAATAAACATCTGCATTTTGAATGAGTATTTGTATCATTTTGTTAACAAAAGCATAAAGATGCTGATGAAGAAATTGTACTGTATATGCTTCATCCAACATTTTGCGGTTTCATGAGGTCGCCCACACGTAACTTTATGTAGGTGCTGAGGCTATATGACTGCATCAACTTGATTTATTTAGCAGACATCACTTGCTTATGTTCAGTCAACACATATCTTAAGAATATGAGGAACGGTGCTGAAATAGTCATCCACGGCGGGTAGGCTATATATAACAATATTTTTAAGATTAGTTTTTTTTGGATAACAAAATAAAGTGGGCATTTTGTAATCTGAATAAAGGCCAAAATATTTATTTCTGTTTTTAGAGGAACAGAAGGACCTTCCCTAACCCGGATGACACTGGGACAATTGTGCGCCGCCCTATGGGACTCCCAATCACGGTCAGCCTGGATTCGAAAAAGGGACTGTAGTGATGTCTGTTGCACTGAGATGCAGTGCCTTAGACCACTGTGCCACTCGGGAGCCATGACCAATGTATATTGTCCTGCTAATAGCCCATTCTAGAAACGTTGTTTACAGAATTCACAGCCTGCCATGCTTGTGAAAAACAGGGTTAATAATACGTTTTCCCCTTCCACATGGTAAAGGTTCCAATTCATATTTTTTTAAATCAATTAGTATATTTGTGTTTCACCACAATATTTGTTGTATTATTTGTTCTGTCTTTTCTGGTGGATTAAACTGAAATTACAACCAATCATGGCCGGTTGTGATACAGCCACCCTAACTAAGAAATACATTTGATGAAAGAATTCTCCCCCTACCCTCCTAGGCAAGTCTATTGTTTTGCTAATAGCCATAATGGCGCTGTACAACATAACTGTGTGTGTTTTGAAAGAGTATTTTCCAGTAAGCAACCATTTGTTTACCTTCATTAGACAACTTTGTTACAATATTTCTGTAATTCTGTGATATTATTCCCATAGTAATTCATTATGGATCCATAGCTAAATAAACATCTGCATTTTGAAAGATTATTTTTAAAATAATTTTATGAAGGAAAGCATGAAGTAATACAGTAATCTACAGCTTTATCCAACATTTTGCGGTTGCATGAGGTCACCCATACGCAATTTAAACATTTTGGATACATTTTGAAGCTAGAAGCTGCCTGCATTTGTTTATTAGATTACTGTGCAGTCTGACAAGTAAACAGCCTACAGTATGTACTGTAGTAAACATGCCAATACTGCCTGGCTCTGGACCAATGCATCAGCTGTCGCCCGAATTTCCACTGATGAGTGAAGATGATGAGCGATCTGCGAAGGTCATATGTAATCTGCTGGCTTCACAGCACATCGCCATCGCTCTAATCACAGTCAGAAGACAGTTGAAGAAACTTGTGTGGATTTATGGAAAGGCTCGGTAAGACATGTTAAAAATATATATGTATAATTTTATTTTTTTGATTTTTCTAAGTTAGGCTATTTACAAGCAAAAGGTAAATAAAATATTGTAGCCTACACCTCACAGACTGCTATATTGTTTCCACAGTAATTCACTTTTGCCTCCTTTTTCAGGTTTCACGGCTCGCAATTTCTTTGGGCAAGAAATCATCAAGAGATATGCTGGACCCTATGTCAGAGGTGTTTCTGGGACCACATTGTTTCTTGCATTTTGAATGTCTTTTTTCTCGTTATTTTATTAACAAAGCTGAAAGATGTTGATGAAGAAATGCAAAATGCCTCCAGATGTCCATCACAACTGTAAATAAAAACACAGCCTCTTTTTACATTCTTTATTGTAACCACAATGTCACAAATAATTTGTATCTACCGTTCCAAATACTTTGATAGTTTGGGATTTACAAATGTGCGCTTTTCATGTCATTTTTCATTAAATCCAGTTCGGATTTAAGTATAACTTTTTACTGACGCCTTTTAGTGAGAGGTCTAATGGTTTAATATTTAAGATCTGTCCTCCAAATTCATATCTAAGGGGCATTTTTCACACCATTATTAGTTACATAGTTTTAGTTTGGACGTGTAGACTGGCAATAAGAACAGCAGGAACGTTTCAGCGCCATTAGTGCAATGCCCCTTATTGTTGCTCTGTGCTACCCAGTGGGGTCGGGTGAGGGTCCACCTCCTCCCTTCCCCATGGACTAGGTCCATCTTCAAGAGAACTGCAAGGCAATCCCATTGTGCGCCTCTCGGGAGCCATGACCAATATAGATTGTCCTGCTAATAACAGGGTTAATATATCTGTGAGAATAGACAAAGAGCTTTTATATAACTCTAAATGGATGATGATAATAATAATCGCATTACAACAAATGTTTTGGAGATTATTTTGTTTTCAAATAATGTAAATTGAGCAAGGAAAAAGGTTGTTCTTGAACATGGGGAGAGACATAGTTGTAAATAAAGCCATTTTGTTATTTAGAATTATTTCTGTTTTTAGAGGGAGAGAAACTAAAAGCCTACAGTTATCTCATGGGTCTCCCAGTTGAGGCCGGCATGGGTATTGAACCAGCATCTGGAGCAACACAGTGTCTTAGACCGCTGCACCTCTCAGGCGCTGTACAACGTGACCGGTCGGGAGTAGGCTACAGTAAGAGCAAAATAATCCTAACATTTCCACACCCTAATTGTAGTCTAGTTTTCTCTTAAAATAAAAGCTTTAGTGTAACACGTTTTAGTAAGTAACACTGAAGTCGTGCATAATTATCAGTTTCTATCTATTTGGTTTATGTCGCCCATTCATTGTCAGACACAGTAGCGCCTTGGGACCCAAAAGCATAATCTGTGCTCTAACTCCCCCTTGCGCTGGTCTGGAGCAATAAAGTAGTGACACAGGGTACTGTACTAAACCACAAATTACCTCTAAGTCCTGCAGCAAAATTGCACAACTTTAAGTTGAGCAACCACTGTAAGTGTCAAGTGTAGGCATGACCTTAGTTTGTACTGTATAAGGCTACTGAAATACATCAGTTTAAATTAAAATGTTTCACTTAACTGCCTTGCACAGCTGACTATCGGCTGAAGTGGCATCACAACAGAGTTTGTGTTGTCAGAATGTTATTCTGATAAAATAATTTGATGCACACGGCATCATTCCTGGATGTATGCCATGTTCATATTCCTATAAAGATATGGGCCATAAAGTTGACACTTCTGTGCACTAAAAACATTTGTTTAATGATTAGCAACTTAAAAGGTTCCTGATAATTGTTTTAATGATTTTTCACATGATTTTTGTATTTGAAGAATTAACAGAATGAAATGGACATTTAGGCCGGTAAAATATGAAAAATAAGCCTACACCCAAAAGGGCAGATTCTGTGATTGGTCAAACTTGAACTGAAATTCTGTGCCCACACAGACACACAAACTTATGCACACACACACACACACACACGTACACACACACACCCTCTCCAAGCCTCAGTCTAACCTCTGAGAAGGCTCTTCTCCTCAAGCTTACTGGACTGTATCAGGTGTGAGGTCACACAAGGGTTCACTCTGTGCCTGCCTTTCTGCTTCTGTTGTAGGGCGGCTGTGTGTGTGTGTGTAGGCACGCGAAAGTCACATGGTGACACACCACATAGTGGTTTCATAGTATAGACCACCATGCCTATGTTATGTATGTGTTGTTCAAGCTTCACCTCTTGGCTGATTTCTGTGTCACTCAAACTGTGTTGTGCTCCTCTCTCTGCCTTCCAGACTCTGTCAAATAAAGCTCACTGTGTGGAGGACATTCTGAGGGTAAGTTGTTCCTAAATCTTTACTTACAGCTGTGACCAATCCTACAGAGTTGAGGTGGTGGTTGGTCAATTTGTTTGTTAGTGTTATTATCATCATGATGAATGTTGGGTTGCTAAAAAGGGATCAGTCGCTGAGCACACAGCTGCTTTTCACATTCCTGTGTTAAAGCCAACCCAAGTTTACAGAGCTAGCTACTGTAGTATGCATTCTGCATTCAGGACAGAGGAGCGCTTAGTGTGCTATATGAATCGGTCATAAAGGTTCTGCTGTGTAGTTAGTCCTCCTCTCTGGGTCTTAGACATTGACTTGGTAGGAGGGCATGGTGAACTCTAGTACACAACGGTGAGTCTCATTGAGATTTAAAAATCTATTTTTGCACGAGAGACCTGGCCATCTGTCTTTACTATGGGGCTCTAATGGCCTAGCTAATACTTATTTTCACAACTTTCTTTCACTTGAGCTCTCTCTGCCTCTCTCTCCTTCAGGAAATGACCCACTCCTGGCCTCCTCTCCTGACTGCCATCCACACACCCAGCACAGCTGAGCCCTCCAAGTTCTCCTTCCCAGTCAAGGTGAGGTCCCTCTCAGCTCACTGAGCTGCTAAAACCTTTACAACTCAACTCCTTTTGTTTCTCTATACTCCGTTTTGAGCTTTAGGTATTTGCCTAACCTAAACCTAATGTGCTGTACTGTATGTACTCGCAACTTAGACTCCCCAAATAAATTTCCCCTTGTCTTACGCATGTTCCACTTAGTCAAACAGTGTTGCACAACACCTACACCACATGCATTATGTCCATTAATCATCGGTGTTGTCATAGATTACAAGGGAATGCATAAAACACCTCTGTGTCTGCGTTCACTGTATGTGCGTTCACGGTGTGTTTGTTCGTTGTTATCCCGTTCATACCAAGATGAAAACCCACCAATTTTAGCATGTCACCAACTTTCTTTACATCTGAAAGGTATTGCCGGGAACAAAGCCTGTATTTTTATTTCCGCCAACCGGTATTATGTTTAAAAGTCCCACCAACGCCTCAGTATAAAAGGTTGCCTTTCATTTTACCGGCTTTGGCATGTGTTAAATCATGAACATTCTATTGTTTTCTGACGTCAAACTCCTCCTTGGCAATCAGAAAGCTTTACAGAGATGCAATTATTTTACATTTATGTAGTTCTGTCCTTGCGCTGTTGTCTATTGTCACAGAAATGCTTTGGCATTTAGCTTTGGCAATTTGCACACAGCCTTTTCATTTTGACTTTAACAGGTAAATATTTTAAGGCCCTTTATTATTTAGCTAATAAGTTATTGGTTTCTAACTTAGCCTATAGGAGCTGGAGGGCTATCCGTTCCAAACTTTAAATTGTATTTCCACGCTCTAGCATTTCGACCAATTTTATAAGTTGGTTTAGATATAACTCTTCCACTCCTTGGCTGAGAATAAAGAGGAATATGGTGGAAGTAGTGTTCATTGATCGAGCTCTTAAACAATTTAAACTAGGGTCCTGTTATTTCTCACACGATTTCTATTTGGTGCAAAATGATGCAACTGGCATGCCCAGACTCCAATAATGCCTTGCCATCTGGAGGATGGCCTTTTACATCAACCAATGGCAATATCATGGATAGTAATGGTTTGGAAACATTCCAAGATCTTAAAGAAGCATTTATATTACTAAGTAACTATTTCATTTGTTTTATCTACAGTTTATGTCAGCTATGCTGGCCTATTGAGTTCCATGGTGAACCCAGATGTCGAACCATCCAATGATGGAATTTGTAAACAGATTATCTGGTCGCCTAAAGGACCAATCTCTGTAATACATAACGACTTTTGGAAAGTTCACACTGTGCCTAGCATTAAAAAAAGTATGGCCCACATATCTAAATGTAGATGAATAATCTTGTTTTTTTTGTATTTATTTTGGAAATGTTTTTTATTAGGGAATATCTATGCATCCAATAACAAACAAAACAACAACTTGTTATGTCAAGAATTTAAAGAGGAGATTAATAGACTTATGTATATTTCAGGATATATAAATTATCCTTGCTGGGGATTTTAACTATCTTACGTGATGATTGACAGATACAAACTATTGATTTTGTTTGCATAGCACAGCCATCTAAGCCTATAGGCTGCACAGAAACGTTTTTTTTTTCTTTAAAAAAATGTAATTAAGCTCAAAATATGCTATTTTATTATTTTGAAAATACGTTTGATTAGTCTTATCTTTCTTACGACCTGCCTAAAATAATTAATGGATTTCTTTGTGATGGTGTATATTCAATGGAATTATTAAAATTAACGCCCACCCCTACTTCCACTCTTCAATGGTGCATGCGCACAGGATATAAAAGGCTTATGCCGGCAAGAATGTGGTAAAAATGGGACTGTTTGAAATAAGGTCATACATTGCCCAGTTACATTTTTTAAATAATTTTTTATTGTTTCACAGACAACTTACTGTGTGGAAAAGCATATCTGTGAGTGTGTTCACTGTGTGTGTGTTCACGAAGGTTTTTTGCCTCTACTTTGTCCCCTCACAGGAAGCACAGCATGTCCCACCTGCATTTCCAGGACAAAGTAAGTTAATGTGAGGGAATGGGAGACTACACTCACTTGGTATATCATGTTACATGCATCAAGTTTAAAACACTAGTTTAGCAGTGTTTCTCTGAGAACAAACTGCCCCCTGGCCTCTCAAATGAGGATTATTAGCTTATGTGACAGTTGATGAGGGTCGCTCTCTCTCTGCAGCCCCGTTTTCATGATTGCGCTATAAATGCTCTCACTTTTTTTTAGTATCTCTTTCTCTCTCCATCTTGCTTTTTCTCTCTACATTTTTTTCTATGTGTAACTCACTCACTCACATCAACAGTACAAACTCCATGCATAAGTGTGTGTGTGTATAGTGCGTTGGTTATCGCATGTGTGTGTATGTGTCTGTGCCTTATGTTTGTGTTGCTTCACAGTCCCCGCTGTTCCATAAGGTGTATTTCTATCTGTTTTTGAAATAAAATTTTACTGCTTGTATCAGTTCCATGTGCGCCTCCCATAGTCTGTTCTGGACTTGGGGACTGTGAAGAGACCTCTTGTGGGGTATGCATGAGTGTCCGAGCTGTGCGCCAGTAGTTCAAACTGACAGCTCGGTGCATTCAACATGTCATTATCTCTCATAAATACAAGTAGTGAGAAAGTCGTTTTCTCCTCCACTTTGTACCAGGAGAGATTGACATACATATTATTTATATTAGCTCTCTGTGTACATCTAGGGGCCAGCCGTGCTGCTCTGTTCTAGGCAATTGTAATTTTCCTATGTCATTTTTTTGTGGTACCTAGCCACAGGACTGAACAGTAGTCCAGGTGTGACAAAACTAAGGCCTGTAGGACATGCCTTGTTGATAGTGCTGTTAAGAAGGTAGAGCAGCACTTTATTATAAACATACTTCTCCCCATTTTAGATACTGTTGTATCAATAGGTTTTGACCATAAGAGTTTACAATCCAGGGTTACACCAAGCAGATTAGTAACCTCAACTTGCTCAATATCCACATTATTCATTACAAGATTTAGTTGAGGTTTAGGGTTTAGTGAATGATTTGTCCCAAATCCAATGCTTTTAGTTTTAGAAATATTTAGTACTACTTATTCCTTGCTACCCACTGCAACTTACTGCAACTCTTTGTTAATTGTTTCAGTCATTTCAGTCGCTGTAGTAGCTGACATGTATAGTGTTGAGTCATCTGCATACATAGACACACGGGCTTTACTCAAAGCGAGTGGCATGTCATTAGTCAAAATTGAAAAACTAATGGGCCTAGACAGCTGCCCTGGGGAATTCCTGATTCTACCTGGATTATGATAACACCCTATGTTCTGTTAGACAGGTAACTCATTAGCCACAATATAGCAGCAGGTGTAAAGCCATAACACAAGTTTTTCCAGCAGCAGACTATGATCTATGATGTCAAAAGCTGCACTGAAGTCTAACAAAACAGCCCCCACAACTTTTTATCATCAATTTATCTCAGCCAATCATCAGTCATTTGTGAAAGTGCTTGTTGAATGTCCTTCCCTATAAGCATGCTGAAAGTTTGTTTGCTGTAAAGTAGCGTAGTATCTTGTCAAACACAGGCTGATTTGGTCGGCTGTTTGAGCCAGTAAAGGGGGCTTTACTATTTTTAGGTAGTGGAATTACTTTTGCTTCCCTCCAAGCCTGGAGGCACACGCATTCTAGTAAGCTTAAAATTGAAAATATGGCAAATAGGAGTGGCAATATTGTCCGCTGTTATCCTCAGTCGCACTCTGTGTCAATTTCTCTTTTTCCATCACTCTCTTTCTCTTCATTTCCACCAGACTCTGTCACAAACACTCGAGCCTCTCGTCCCCCAGAGTTAGAAAGTCATTGGTCACAGCCGTGTTGTTCGTCTCCCATCCATTGAACTGGCCTGCCAATAAATAATAAACCTCCCAAATGAGTTCGGCTCTGGGCCTCTCTTTATTAAGGTTTTATTGACCTATTCTTTCCCTTTTCTAACCGCACTAGTTGGGAATCAGCTGTGACTTGTTGGAAAGGTGGCATCACCAGCTATAGCGTACAATGACATTCTAGATGATTCTGTGCTTCCATATTTGTGGCAACAGTTTGGGGAAGGTCCTTTCCTGTTTCAGCATGACAATGCCACCATGTACAAAGCGAGGTCCATACACAAATGGTTTGTTGAAATCGGTGTGGATAAACTTGACTGGCCTGCACGGACCTCAACTCCATCTAACACCTTTGGGACGCCAACTGCGAGCCAGGCCTAATCGCCTGACCTCACTAATGCTCTTGTGGCTGAATGGAAGCAAGTCCACGCAGCAATGTTCCAACATCTAGTGGAAAGCTGTTATAGCAGCAAAGGGGCGACCAACTCCATAGTAATGCCCATGATTTTGGAATGAGATGTTCGGCGTCCAGGTGTCCACATACTTTTGTCCATGTGGTGTATTTATAACTGGGCTAACTATCAAAGAATATGAACGATAGGCCATCATTGTGAATAAGAATTTGTTCTTAACTGACTTGCCCTAGTTAAATAAAGGTTACATTTTAATTATAAACAAAAATAACATGTGCACACATGGCTAAATGCAGCTCTCGCACTAATCTAAAAACAAGCACATCTACTCACAACCGCTCATGCAGCTCTACTCACGACCGCTCATGCAGTAGAATCCTACTTGGGTGCATTCCGCCTACAGCAAAATGTTTTGCATACTAAGTCTTGCATAGTTTGTTAGTTTCGGTATGTTGCATTGGAAGTGGCTAATATTGTGTTGATTCGATCACAATTCCCACAGTAAAGGGAAACATTACCAAGTTAACTTTCCAGAGTTTTCCCCCTTAATTGACTTCCAATCTTGCGCGCAGGCTGATATTTCTTCTGCAGGGCAGTCCCGAGTGTGCCCAGTTTAGAGGGAATATTGGTAAGGGGGTGTGTCCCATCTGTTTTAGTCAAGATGTTTTTTTTTTTTTCTCTTCCCAGAACAGTATGGATCACCTCCGCTAGCCTCTTCCTCCAGACTCATCTGTCAACAGAGCTCTTCGTGAGTATCCTTTCACCCTCTGTCATGTCCCTAATGTGTACTAATGTCCCCAAAGAGGGGCCATAGTGCACCCCAAGCCTTTGTCTCCCGTTGGTATTGAAAAGGTCGCAGTGACCCTTTGTGGCCTGAAAGAACATCCAGGTGGTGGAGGTAGTGTGTGTGCGTTCGTAATGCAGTTAGTTCAGATCAGTGCAGACCGTGTATTAGATTACCTCATAGACTCTTCAGATATATCATCCTGCTATCAGATTAGAGAGAGGCTGCAGCAGCAGGGACACATAGCAGAAGTCTACTCACCTGTCTGTGTGTGGTTGTATTCTTCGCATGCGTGCCACAGACGAGTCTCGTGTCACTTTTTCTCCTATTACACAGTCACCGGCAGTCTGTATCATCACAGCACAGTTTCACCATTTTCTATCTAAAATCCTTCCTATGTATCGTAGCTGAAATAAAAGATCCCAAACATTTTCCATACACACAAGGCTTATTTCTCACTAATGTTGTGCAAAATTTGTTTACATTCCTGTAAGTGACCATTTCTCCTTTGCCAATAGAATCCATCCACCAGACAGGTGTCGCATATCAAGAAGCTGATTAAACAGCATGAGCGTTAGAGGTGCACCTTGTGCTCAGGATAATAAAAGGTCACTCTAAAATGTG
Source organism: Oncorhynchus tshawytscha (assembly GCF_018296145.1). Classification (NCBI taxonomy): domain Eukaryota; kingdom Metazoa; phylum Chordata; class Actinopteri; order Salmoniformes; family Salmonidae; genus Oncorhynchus; species Oncorhynchus tshawytscha. The sequence goes on from NC_056448.1 coordinate 7,026,922, forward strand.
CAGTTTTGTCACAACACGATGCTACCAATGACCAGCCACCTGGACAGCTGCTGAAATTGTGGGTTTTACAACTGTCAGAAACCGTCTCATGGAAGCTCATCTGCGTGCTCGTCGTCCTCACCAGGGTGTTGACCTGCCTGCAGCTTGGCGTCATTACCGACTTCAGTGGGCAAATGCTCACCTCGCTTGCCACTGGCACGCTGGAGAAGTGAGCTTGTCACGGCTGAATCCCAGTTTCAACTGTGCCGGACAGATGGCAGAAAGCGTGCATGACTTCGTGTGGCCGAGTGGTTTGCTGATGTCAACGTTGTGAACAGAGTGCCCCATTATGGCGGTGGGGCTATGGAATGGGCAGGCATAATCTACGGACAAGCAACACAATTACATTTTATCAATCAATCATTTGAATGCACAGATACCGTGACGAGAATGACCCATTGTCGTGCCGTTCATCTGCCGCCATCACCTCATGTTTCAGAAAGATAATACACGGCCTCATGTCACAAGGATCTGTACACTATTCTTGGGCGCTGAACATGTCCGTTCTTCCATGGCCTGTATACTCACCAGACATGTCACCCGTTGAGCATGTTTGGGATGCTCTGGATCAATGTGTACGACAGCGTGTTCCAGTTCCCTCCAATATCCAGCAATTTCACACAGCCATTGAATATGAGTGGGACAACATTCCACAGCCACAATCAACAGCCAGATCAACTCTATGCGCTCTTTGCCTCTATGTTGCGCTACATGAGGCAAATAGTGGTCACCCCAGATACTGACTGGTTATCTAATCCACGCCCCTACTTTTTTTTTTAAAGGCATCTGTGACCAACCGATGCATATCTGTATTCCCAGTCATGTGAAATCCATAGATTAGGGCCTAATGAATTTATTTAAATTGACTGACTGGACTTACTTTATTTTATAAATTCAGTAAAATCTTTTAATTTGTTGCATTTTGCATTTATATTTTTGTTCAGTGGAAAAGGGAATGATATCAACCCGCAAGGCAGGCAGTCAAATCATTTTCCAAAAATGCTTGATAAATGGTGCATAACACATATAAAAAAATTCATTTCATGAAGAAATATTAGTGGAAATATATCCATAAAAAGTTCAGAAAAGTATTTTTAATCATTGATTCCTACCCTGTATTGTCTGATTTGGAATCTCGCCAAGGAGAGATTACATGCCATTAATTCCAATAATTAGACCTCACCACAGTGGACACAATCATTCATTACACAATTGTTCTAAATTAAATCACCCTCTTCAACCTCATCATTCAGTTAAATCAAATTATGTTGTGAATTAACGTGCCCAATTTACGTCATTCAGTGAGGAGAAAGACACATTAGCGCCTGGCTTCGTACCAACGGCCTACAATGCATTTGTCTTGGCCCGTTAAGGTAGGAATCTTGTTTTTTGTTGTTGTACAATATCAAACGTCAGTGGCCGTTTTGACAATGGCGGTTCTGGTGTTAACAAGGCCGTTTCAGTGTACAGTAGAACAACAATATAAAACATATTTTGGACAAACGGAAAGCTAAGACGTAGTCAGTCACACTCAAACTCATATCCTTGTTAGAAAGACACATGTAGCAAGGCCTATGCCTAGTTCATGTAATGTGCGACCCTCTCGCTCTTCTAATGTATTCACACCACCGATATTATCAGGAGGACAGAAAAGCTTGGCCTATTTGTTAGCATACTAGTAAAAGCCATGATAGTAATAGTTCCTCCTGCCCTGCCTGGTGAGTGTGTGGCTCTGAGAGCACATCTGGTTGAGTGTTACAGCAGGAGAAAGGAGCTCAGCGATCCTGGAGACTGCTGTGTTTAGCTTGGAAGGGGTTCTGCTCGGGCCTGGTGTGTGTGCGTGTGTGTAAAGAGGCCTAACCTCTGAGGGATTATAGGGATGTTGCAGGGAGGGGGATGTTGTATTGTGATAGAGAACAACTCTCCATCTAAACCATTTACTCACCTGTATTATTATACAGTTTGTTAATAGTTACTGCTTTTACACCTTTCTCTATTTTCTCACACATTCCTGTAAAAGGCCAGATAAATGAACTGAACTGCTCTCTAACACCTTTCTGTCTCTGCGTTCTCTGGTTGTAACTATGCTTTCTGTCTCTCAGGTCCTTCAGTACGGTTGTAGCAACACATTCCAGTGGGGTGGAGTCAGCCAGCTCCAGTGACTCCGAGAGCAGCTCAGGGTCAGACTCAGACAGTGAGAGCAGTGAGAGTGGGACAGAGGAGGCCCCACAACCCATCAGGAGCAGCAGCCCACCAGTACCCAAGGTACAAACACACAGCACACTACTTAGTCATACACTTGGAACACTTAAATAACTTGCTTTGTCTTTGATTGATCATGCGTTCACCATGGGCCAGTTTCCCCGTACACAGAATCTTCATTCAAATGGCTTTGGAGTCCAGGACTAGGCTTAAGGTTTATACCGGGTCCTATATGTTTCTTTACATTGTTCATATATTGTCTCTGTCCAGGCTGAAGGCCCCGTGGTGACTAACTGGCAGCTGAATAACTGGATCAGAGTGAGCCAGCAGAACCCCATCACAGAGAGCCATAGTGACACTGTCCAAAGCCCTTTACCGAAACAGCAGCAGAGCCATGACTCAGAGGAGGAGGCCATTCCTCCCAGGGACTACAAATCCCACACACCACCACAATACCCAGAGTTCAGCGATAGTGAAGCCAAACCTCCAGGAAGTGAGAACGTTGCCTGCAAACAGCATGTCCGCCACAAGTCCCCGGCCGTCTCACATGTTGGGGACAGCAGCAGCCAGAGAAAAACTGTGGGGAACAAACATCCCTCCAGACCAGTTAAGGCTCCCCGTACTGAGGACTCCCAGGCTGGGCTGCGGGTGGAGAGTGTGGAGGTGGCCCCCCGCGACAAAGACCCCTCGTTCACAGACAGGCCAAAGGTCAAAACGAAAACCGGGCACAGCAGCAAGAGTGGCAGTGCCATAACGGGCAGTAAGAAGCCTGCCAAGCGCAACTCTTTGGAGAAGAGGAAGACTAAAAAACCAGAGTCTGGAAGCAGTGGTTCCAAGATGACTCTGATGCTGGACTGTAAGAGGGAGAGGTCTCGCAGTCCCAGCCCTGCCCGGGTGGTGGAAACCTCTGTCAGTGTCAGGAAAGAGACCGTCACGGCCCCTCATAAGGGCCAGAAAACGCCCAGGAGCTACTCTGCAGCTGCAGCACACCAGGCCAAACGGGAGTCCTCAGCCAAAGCTTCCAGGGCCCCCCAGGGACCTCCACATGCCCTGCTGGTGAAGATTGAGCTCAATCTGCTGTCCAGGGTCCCTCCCCAGGGCTCCAGGCCTTCTCATGGGGGCCGGGAACCAACCAGCAGGAAGAGACCCAACATAGCCCCAGAGAGGGGAGACGGGGACCCTGCTTCCCCCATCACTACCAAAGTCTGCAAAAAGAGACCGGTCAGTGTTTTTGTTTGTTTTGTGAAATAGGATGCATACTGTTGCTGATATTAGCAGGTTTTTGTTTTTATGAACTGGTTTGGGTTCAGCAGCTCTTCTATACAGGAATATTATGTCCCACTCCTCACCTTGTCCCCACTCTTAGCCATGTATAGGTATATCAACAGTGCTATCATAATTTAAAACACATTGGTGCTACGTTTGCTATCTTACCAGCAGAGACAATGTCCCATACACAATGTCACCTTCCTGTTACATCACTTAACGATTGTATTGTGTGACAAGTCTATGGCTACCCAAATAGTCTGGGTAGCTATTTGATTAACTATTCAGGAGTCTTATGACCTGGGGGTATAAGCTATTTAGGAGCCTCTTGGACTTGGCGCTCCGGTACTGCTTGCCGTGCTGTTGCAGAGAGAACAGTCTATGACTAGGGTGGCTGGAGTCTTTGACAATTTTTAGGGCCTTCCTCTGACACCGCCTGGTATAGAGTTCCTGGATGGCAGGAAGCTTGGCCCCGGTGATGTACTGGGCCGCACGCACTACCCTCTGTAGTGCCTTGCGGTTGGAGGCTGGCGGTGATACAACCCGTCAGGATGCTCTTGATGGTGCCACTGTAAAACCTTTTGAGGATCTGAGGACCCATGCCAAATCTTTTCAGTCTCCTGAGGGGTGAATAGGTTTTGTTGTTCCCTCTTCATGACTGTCTTGGTGTGTTTGGACCATGTTAGTTTGTTGGTGATGTGGCCGCCAAGGAACTTGAAGCTATCAACCTGCTCCACTACAGCCCCGTCGACGAGAACGTGGGCATGCTCGATCATCTTTTTCCTGTAGTCCACAATAATGTCCTTTGTCTTGATCACGTTGAGTGAGAGGTTATTGTCCTTGCACCACACGGTCAGGGTTCTGACCACCTCCCTATAGGCTGTCGCATCGTTGTCAGTGATCAGGCCTACCACTGTTGTCATCAGCAAACTTAATGATGGTGTTGGAGTTGTGCTTGGCCGTGCAGTTATGAGTGGAGTACAGGAGGGTACTAAGTACGCACCTCTGAGGGTCCCCGTGTTGAAGATCAGCTTGGCGGATGTGTTGTTACCTACACTTACCACCTGGGGGCGTCCCGTCAGGAAGTCCAGGATCCAGTTGCAGAGGGAGGTGTTTAGTCCCAGAGTCCTTAGCTTAGTGATGAGCTTTGAGTTTGATGGTAGGCCTTGAATACATCCACAGGTTCACCTCCAATTGACTCAAATTATGTCAATTAGCCAATCAGAAGCTTCTTAAGGCATGACATCATTTTCTGTAATTTTCCAAGCTGTTTAAAGACACAGTCAACTTAGTGTATGTAAACTTCTGACCCACTGGTATTGTGATACAGTGAAATAATCTGAATTTAAACAATTGTTGGGAAATTACTTGTCATCCACAAAGTAGCTGTCCTAACTGACTTGCCAAAACTGGTTTGTTAACAATACTTTTGTGGAGTGGTTGAAAAACAAGTTTTAATGACTCCCACCTGTGTATGTAGACTTCCAGACTTCAACTATGTGTAGACAGCTATGAAAAATACAGATACACTTTCTAGGTCGATAGTGTGGTCTACAGCTTATCATGAGATACTCTACCTCAGGCGAGCAAAACCTCGAGACTTCCTTAGATATCATGCACCAGGTGTTTACATAAATACATAGGCACCCATTCGTTGTCTTGCCAGGGGCTGCTGTTCTGTCCTGCTTCCTGTATGTTGAGTCATGTATTCAGTGTATTTTAAGCATTTTAGTTCCCTCATTGAATCAAACATACTGTTTTGCATTAGGTGCTAAGTGTGCAGTATCCCAGCTGTAATTGTAAATTTGCCTGAAAATCATTTATACAGTATATGTCTGGTCCTTGTTTTCTTTGGCTCTCTTCTGTTGAGGTATTCAGGGCAGCCTGTTCTCCTTCAAAAGGCTCTTATCTAGGCTGTGCGTCACTGCCCCTGAGAGGTCTGCCAACCAGTATGGTTGACAAGCGTTAGATCGTGAAAGTAGTAGTACTATAGACCTCGTGGTCTGCTTGAGAGGGTGAACATGGAGAAGTAACAAAAGTGCTTTGACCACAGATGCTGAATTCATTTTTTAAATTGGAAGAACAGCAAACCTGTCGCTAGTATAGTTTTTATTACTATTATTATAATTTTTTTCAGGCTGAGAAGGATGCGAAATCCCTGCCAAGGAAGAAGCCAAAACTGGAGAAAGATCCCAAACACTCCTCTTCATGTCCTGGTTCCGGCAAGTCTGCGTGAGTAACACTACACCCCTCAGTTCTTAACTCCTCCTAACTAGTGTCTTCAATGCTCTGCAGCATATCTATCCATAGCGCTTCTCTGCCCCAAAGTGCTGAAAACTACTTCTGGTATAACATTCTTCTGGTATGCCTAATAACATTACAACGATATTAGAGATGCATCAAACAGAATGTTTGGTGATTTTCCCCAGCACCTTAAGCTGTCCATTGGCCGAATGTCACCCTAGAGACACGGCTGGGTATCAGACTGGGTGTCTGACTATTTCCAGATTCCATGAAGTTGTGAAGTTGAATGTAAGACTTTTTAACCCTCTAAAGGGGGGTGGAGTTCTACTAAGCTAACATATGGAATTGTTTTAAGATGGCCATACCAAGAATCATTTAGGTATTTGATTTTGATTTAGTACCCCTTTAGGTCAAAAAATTAATAAAAAATGTCAATTTGCAGAAACATTTAATTTGGGCTTACTGCTATTTGCCCATAGACAACACCTTGAATAAACGATGGTCCCAAAAAAATGTGCCACATACCTGCTAATATTCATTCCCCTCCATAAATGAGCCCATGTTGGCAAGAAGTTGAATTTATAGGTCTGGATTTCTCTAAAAGCTATAGCCTACATGGCTTAATATCAGGCAGGTCTGCTGTTTTAGCCCAACGGATGTAGTAGCATAGTGGCTAGGCTATAGATGGCAGAAGCATTGGGTTGACAATCTGCATTTGTTTAGGCTACCCAAAGAGGAAATCATGAACTACATCAAACATAATTTTCGATTTGATACCAATACCAGCTATAATGATACTCAATACCATAACGATACCACTGTGAAGAAAATGGCACAAAGTCAAGTATAAAGCACTGTTGCTCTAAGCAGTTTATGTTATTCTTTAATAACAAAAGCAAACAAGGGGGAGGAAAATAATAGGTTTATTCGAAGAGGACAAATCATATGGGGAGGTAGATGGTCATTCTCCCCTGTCCTCAGTTATGCTCTCTCAGTGATTCTCTCCCAAGAACATAGGGGCAGCATGTAGTTTTATAACGCAGCCTGGGTTTGACCAATTAGTATTCCTTGCAAACAAAATAGCCAAAGTATCCTATTTCAGGAGACATATTCCTCCCATGTCTCTGAAACATTGATAAATATTCCCTATTACAGAAAAACACTATTTCCCTTAATCGTTATTACTCTATTGACTTCGCATCCTTTTGACCTCTCGTCCTCTGTCTCTGCATTGTGTATTTATCTTCGACATTCTTACACTGTATACAACACATGCGGTCAACTCTATCAGGAGAGCTAGGCCATTGGGTGTGCAAGCTTTGAGTCAGCACTGCTCAAGCACACCCGAGTAGGGCTCGGCGTTATACCATATTTTACAATATACCTGTATAGATGCACAGACTGGTTTGGGTTTTTACTTTACCTCCTATGACGATATTTGAATGTTTGGTTTGTTAATGTGATACGCTGTGTGTAATGTAAATTTTTATAGTTTACTCCACTACTTTAGTCATCTCTCTTCGCTCATTCTCTCTTCATGCCACTTTCTACACAGACCTAGCCCCGCCCTCTGTCACTGAAGGAGCACATTTGTTGTTGCTTGATCACGAGACACTAGCGTTCAGTCAATGCAGCACAAGCAACAATGTGAATGACAACGATACTGTTTTCACTTTGCTTCTTAAATTCACTAGCGTTCTATAATTACACTATTAGTTTGTGTTTCTTACATCTGCAAACAGCTAGTTTGTCTTTTCTTAGCAAGTTGGACCTAAATCACGTTAGCCGGTTAGCTGGCTAGCTAGATAACTAATAAATGTACTGAAAGCAAACATAACTAGCTATACAGTCTGATAATACCAGTGATGGTGTAGACCTAAATCAGCATGTTTGTGCAACAGTATATTTTAAATCAAAGAGGAATACGCAAAGTAGATAAGAGAACATTCTATGTAGTCAAAGATTTATAGGGTCCCCTTGGAAACACTTAACACTTTGGTCCCTACCCTGCCACAATAACTCCTCCCTGGCATTTTCATTCGTTGTCATGTCAAGCAATATTCAAGGTGCCCACTATTATATTCTAACTATAGAATTAGAATAATTATTTTCCATGATTCCAACAATTCACCAAAGCGTTTTGCTCTAAATCACGTTAAAAATAAGGCCTAGGTTGTTTGCCCTTATTTGTGCAGCCCTACGTGTAAATTATCTCAAATGAGTGCAGGAAATGCAGAAATTTATGAAAATGCAGAATTTTGTGGGGGGGGTTGAATTGAACAGTATAAAACAATCAGAATGGAGAAAGACTCATTTTAAATCCCTCTGAATGTATTTCCACCCTAGGGTCACGTACTAGTATAGCGAATTTAGAACCTTTTTGTTATTCAAAAACATAAAATTCTGTCTCATACCGTGAAAAATATGATATTTTGGCCGTGTCAGTCAAGTTCCTGTTGAGCAGTTGATTTGTAGAATCTGGCGAATGGGGCTGGAATAAGTCTGCATGCCCATTAGCTCTCCTGGAGTTATTATGCTCGAACATTAGCCTAAAACCTAAAAGTCTAATAAAATAATTCCCCCATGGTCCTCCCGAGTGGTGCAGAGGTCTAAGGCACTGCGTCGCAGTGCTAGAGGCGTAACTACAGACACGGGTTCAATCCCAAGTCGTATCACAACCGGCCGGGATCTGGTGTCCCATAGAGCAGCACACAATTGGCCCAGCATCGTCCGGGTTAGGGGAGGGTTTGGCCCGGGGGGGCCTTTACTTGGCTCATCAATCTATAGCGACTCCTTGTGGCAGGTCAGCGCCTGCAGGCTGACCTCAGTCGTCAGTTGATCAGTGTTTCCTCTGACACATTGGTGTGGCTGGTTTCCCGGGTTAAGCAGGTGGGTGTTATGTTTTGGAGGACGCATGACTCAACCTTCGCCTCCAAGCCCGTTGGCGTTTCAGTGATTAGACAAGATCGAAAAAGGGGGTAAAAAAATATAGGATAAGTGAATCAGTTACTTCGAAGCAAGCCATCTAAGCGGGAGGGTTTTGGCTGAACTTTTTTTATTTTCTTTAAAATAAATATTTTACTTGTTTTTGCTCTGACATGCACTGTCAACTATGAGACCGTTATATAGACAGGCGTGTGTCTTTCCAAATCATATCCAATCAATTGAACTTACGACAGGTGGACTCCAATAAAGTTGTAAACTAGAGGTCGACCAATTAATCTGCAATCATAACAATCGGTAATCGACCTTTTTGGACGCTGATTATTGCCGATTTACATTGCAATCCAATAGGAGACTGCGTGGCAGGCTGACCACCTGTTACGCGAGTGCAGCATCAAAAGGACCTTGTGGCTGCAAGGAGCCAAGGTAAGTCTTCACATAATCGCTAGTTAACTACACATGGTTGATGAATTTGCTAGGTTAACTAGCTTTTCATGTGTTGCATATAATCAATGTCGTGCATGTTAATTTATCAAATCACAGCCTACTTCAACTTCGCCAAACGGGTGATTTTAACAAAAGCGCATTTGTGAAAAAAGCACGATCTTTTCACAAATGTACCTAACCGTTAACATCAATACCTTTCTTAAAATCAATAAACAGAAGTATATATTTGCATATTTAGTTAAGATATTTATGTTAGCAGGCAATAATAAGTAGGGAAATTGTGTCACTTCTCTTGAGTTCAGTGCAAGCAGAGTCAGGGTATATGCAGCAGTTTTGGCCGCCTGGCTCGTTGCGAACTGTGTGAAGACCATTTCTTCCTAACAAAGACTGTAATTAATTTGCCAGAATTTTACATAATTATAACATAACAGCAATATTTAGACTTAAGGTTGCCACCAGTTGGATAAAATACTGGATCTGTATTTCACTGAAAGAATAAATGTTTTGTTTTCGAAATGATAGTTTCTGGATTTGACCAAAAGCTGGTATTTGTGTGTTTTATTATATTATAATTAAGTCTATGATTTGATAGAGCAGTCTGACTGAGTGGTGGAAGGCAGCAGCAGGCTCGTAAGCATTCATTCAAACAGCACTTTACTGCGTTAGCCAGCAGCTCTTGGCAATGCTTGAAGCACAGCGCTGTTCAAGCCTATCAATTTCTGAGATTAGGCAGGCAATACTAAAGTGCCTATAAGAACATCCAATAGTCAAAGGCATATGAAAAACATATGGTAGAGAGAGAAATAGTCGAAGCGTCATCATTCCTATTAAAACTTCTTAACTGGGAGTATTGAAGACTCATGTTAAAAGGAACCACCACCTTTCAAATGTTCTCATGTTCTGAGCAAGAAACTTAAATGTTAGCTCTTTTACATGGCACATATTGCACTTTTACTTTTTTTCTCAACACTGGGTTTTTGCATTATGTAAAACAAATTGAACGTATTTCATTATTTATTTGAGACTACATTTATTTTATTCATGTATGAAGTTAAAATAAAAGTGTTAATTCAGTATTGTTGTAATTGTCGTTGTTACAAATATTAAAAAATCGTCTGATTTAATCGGTATCAGCTTTTTTTTGACCTCCAATATTCAATATCGGCGTTGCAAAAGCATAACCTCGTAGAAACATCTAATTTCAAGTCTCATAGCAAAGGGTCTGAATACTTATGTAAATAAGTAGACTTCTGTTTTATATACAATTTTCAAAAATTTCTAAAAACCTGTTTTCGCTTTGTCATTATGTAGTATTGTGTGTGGATTGATGAGGAAAAACATGAATTGAATTGATTTTAGAATAAGGCTGTAACGGAACAATATGTGGAAAAGGTCAAAGTCTGAATACTTTCCGAATGCGCTGTACATACTCCTTTTGTAGTGGTGTTGTTTCCTCTTGATAGCTGAGAAATAATTGTTATGAGCATATAAAGCGGAGTCTTTCAATTTTTTTAAATTTTTAACAACAATAACAGTAGTTTTAAACACTTTCCCTTCATTGCATTGTGAAATGTTGCTCAATAGTCTATGCTTGCGCTTATTATACACACGTACACATGGATTTTGTACTGTATATACTAAGGAGGATGATTGTGGACTTCAGGAAACAGCAGAGGGAACATCCCTCCCTATCCACATCGATGGAACAGTAGTGGAGAGGGTAGTAAGTTTTAAGTTCCTCGGCGTACACATCACAGACAAACTGAATTGGTCCACCCACACAGACAGCATCGTGAAGAAGGCGCAGCAGCGCCTCTTCAATCTCAGGAGGCTGAAGAAATTCGGCTTGTCACCAAAAGCACTCACAAACTTCTACAGATGCACAATCGAGAGCATCCTGTCAGGCTGTATCACCGCCTGGTACGGCAACTGCTCCGCCCACAACCGTAAGGCTCTCCAGAGGGTAGTGAGGTCTGCACAACGCATCACCGGGGGCAAACTACTTGCCCTCCAGGACACCTACACCACCCGATGTCACAGGAAGGCCATAAAGATCATCAAGGACAACAACCACCCGAGCCACTGCCTGTTCACCCCGCTATCATCCAGAAGGCGAGGTCAGTACAGGTGCATCAAAGCTGGGACCGAGAGACTGAAAAACAGCTTCTATCTCAAGGCCATCAGACTGTTAAACAGCCACCACTAACATTGAGTGGCTGCTGCCAACACACTGACTCAACTCCAGCCACTTTAATAATGGGAATTGATGGGAAATTATGTCAAATATATCACTAGCCACTTTAAACAATGCTACCTAATATAATGTTTACATACCCTACATTATTCATCTCATATGTATATACTGTACTCGATATAATCTACTGCATCTTTATGTAATACATGTATCACTAGCCACTTTAACTATGCCACTTTGTTTACATACTCATCTCATATGTATATACTGTACTTAATACCATCTACTGTATCTTGCCTATGCCGCTCTGTACCATCACTCATTCATATATCTTTATGTACATATTCTTTATCCCCTTACACTTGTCTATAAGGTAGTAGTTTTGGAATTGTTAGCTAGATTACTTGTTGGTTATTACTGCATTGTCGGAACTAGAAGCACAAGCATTTCGCTACACTCGCATTAACATCTGCTAAGCATGTGTATGTGACAAATAACATTTGATTTGATTTGGTGGAGTAGGGGCCTGAGGGCACACAGTCTGTGAATGTACCATTTTAAACATATTATAATACAAACTGCCTTAATCTTGCTAGACCCCAGAAAGAGTAGCTGCTGCCTTGGCAAAGCAGCCACACTGGTCAGTAAGTGTGTCTTTGAATGAAGAGATTGAGATAAAACTGTCCCGTTTGAGTGTTTGTTGCAACTACAACTAGTTCCAGTCGCTAGCTGCAGCCAACTGAAAAGATGAGCGACCCAGGGATGTGTGTGCTTTGGGGACCTTTAACAGAATGTGACTAGCAGAACGGGTGTTGTATGTGGGGAGAGAGGCTGTAGTAGATATCTCAGATATGGAGGAGTGAGGCCTAAGAGGATTTTATAAATGAGCATCAACCAGTGAGTCTTGCGACGGGAAAACAGAGATGCCCAGTTTACAGAGGAGTATAGAGTGCAGTGATGTGTCCTATAAGGAGCATTGGTGGCAAATCTGATGGCCGAATGGTAAAGAACATGAGCCGCTCGAGAGAACCCTTACCTGCCGATCTATAAATTACGTCACTGTACTCTAGCATGGGTAGGATAGTCATCTGAATCAAGGTTAGTTTGGCAGCTGGGATAAAAGAGGAAACCAAGTCTAGATTTAACTTTAGCCTGCGCTGAGAGAAGAACAGTGTACTGTCTAGCCATACACCCAAGTACTTGTATGAGGTGACTACCTCAAGCTCTAAACCCTCAGAGGTAGTAATCACGCCTGTGGGGCATGCTTCTTACCAAACCACATGACCTTTTGTTTTGGAGGTGTTCAGAACAAGGTTAATTAACCTCTCTGGGATATGTGGGACGCTAACACCTGGCCAAAAGCCAGGGAAAATGCAGAGCGCCAAATTCAAATAAATTACTATAAAAATCAAACTTTCATTAAATCACACATGTAAGATAGCAAATTAAAGCTACACTTGTGAATCCAGCCAACATGTCAGATTTCAAAAAGGCTTTTCGGCGAAAGCAAACCATGCTATTATCTGAAGATAGCATCTCCGTATACAAAAGAGAGAGAAGCATATTTCAACCCTGCAGGCGTGACACAAAATGCAGAAATAAAAAATATAATTCATGCCTTACCTTTGACGAGCTTCTTTTGTTGGCACTCCAATATGTCCTAAAAACATCACAAATGGTCCTTTTATTCGATTAATTCCATTGATATATAAAAATATCCAAAATGTCAATTTATTTGGCGCATTTGATCCAGAAAAACACCGGTTCTAACTTGCGCAACGTGACTACAAAATATCTCAAAAGTTACCTGTAAACTTTGCCAAAACATTTCAAACTACTTTTGTTATACAACTTTAGGTATTTTTTTACGTAAATAATTGATCAAATTGAAGACTGGATGATCTGTGTTCAATACAGGAGGAAAACAAACTGTAGCTAGCTTTCTGGTCACGCGCCTCTAACTAACAGTACACTTCAAGTGTCCCTCATTCAAGATGGCCATACTTCTTCATTACACAAAGGAAAAACCTCAACCAATTTCTAAAGACTGTTGACATCCAGTGGAAGCGATAGGAACTGCAAGAAGGTCCCTTAAAAATTGGGATTCCCAATGAAAAGTCATTGAAAAGAGTGACCTCAAATGTTTTTGAATGGTTTGTCCTCGGGGTTTCGCCTGCTAAATAAGTTCTGTTATACTCACAGACATGATTCAAACAGTTTTAGAACTTCACAGTGTTTTCTATCCAAATCTACTCATAATATGCATATCTTCTCTTCTGGGGATGAGTAGCAGGCAGTTGAATTTGGGCATGCATTTCATCCGGATGTGAAAATACTGCCCCCTGTCACCAAGAAGTTAAGGGCAGAGAAATCTTGTTGGACACTAAGAACGCTTTGTTGTAGAGTGTTTTTAACACAAAATCCGGGGAGGGGCCATAAGACTATCATCTGCATATAAGTGGATGAGAGAGCTTCCTACTGCCTGAGCTATGTTGTTCATGTAAATTGAGAAGTGTGTGGCCTTGGGTTACACCCTTAGTGTCAGGCAGTAGCTGAGACATCAGATTTTCTGACTTTATACACTGCACTCTTTGAGAGAGGTAGTTAGCAGGCCAAAGACCCCCCCCCAGAGACACCAATACTCCTTAGCCGGCCCACAAGAATGGAATGGTCTACCGTATCAAAAACTTTGGCCTAGTCAATAAAAATAGCAGCACAACAGTGCTTAGAATCAAGGGCAATGGTGACATCATTGAGGACCTTTAACCTCTCTAGGGTATGTGGGATACTAGTGTCCCATCGGGCCAAAATGCAGTGAGATTGCAGAGCGCCAAATTCAAATACAGAAATATTCATTATAAAAATTCAGAAAACAAAACATATTTTACATAGGTTTAAATATTAACTTATTGTGAATCCAACCACTGTGTCAGATTTAAAAAATGCTTTACGGTGATTAATTGAGAACATAGCCCAGTTGATAAATTATTACAAACCGTAACCAGCCAAGCAGAAGCGTTACAAAACTCAGAAATAGAGAAAATTAATCCCTTACCTTTGATGATCTTCATATGGTTGCACTCAGAAGACATTAATTTACTCAAATGTTCCTTTTGTTCGATAAAGTCTCTTTATATCCAAAAACCTCAGTTTTGTTTGTTTTCTTCAGTAATCCACAGGCTAAAACGCAGTCAACAGGCACACAAAAAATCATAATTGTATCCGTAAAGTTAATAGAAACATGTCAAACAATGTTTACATTCAAACCTCAGGTTGTTTTTAGCCTAAATTATCTATAATATTTCAACCGGACAATAACGTCGTCAATATAAAATGTAAACAAGAAATGCACTCTCTCGGGATTGCACATTAAAAAGCTCTGTGACACGTCATGGTCCACTCATTGACTCGTCTTATTCCCTCATAAGAATACAAGCCTGAAACAATTTCTAAAGACTGTTGACATCTGGTGGAAGGCATAGGAACTGCAAATTGAGTCCTAAGTCAATGGATACTGTAATGGCATTGAATAGAAAACTACAAAACCATCAAAATAAAACTTCCTGAATGGATCTTTCTCAGGTTTTTGCCTGCCAAATCAGTTCTGTTATACTCAGACACTATTTTAACAGTTTTGGACACTTTAGTGTTTTCTATCCAAATCTACCAGTTATATGCATATCATATCTTCTGGGCCCGAGTAGCAGGCCGTTTAATTCGGACATGCTTTTCATCCAAAATTGAATGCTGCCCCCTACCCTAGAAGTTAAGTTTGCAGTGACACAGCCATAACCTGAACAGACACCAGATTGCATACCAAAGAGAATACTAAACACATCAAGAAATCCATTCAGTTGTTATTGACAAGTTTTTCCAACACTTTTGATAAACAGGGCAAAATAGAAGTCAGCTTGATCTGCGTTCCAAGCAATGGGAATGGGAACCTCCCCAGAAAGGAGAAACAGGTTAGAAAGGTCAGAGAGAGGCTTGGCAATTTTGGGGGGCAGCAACCTTAAAGAAGAGTCTAAACCATCTGACCCAAATCTTTTTTGGGGGGGGTCAAGTTTAAGGAGCTCCTTTAGCACCTCGAACTCAGTGACCGCCTGCAGGGAGTAACTTTGTAGCGGGGCAGGGGGAAAAGAGGAGCATCAGGGCAAGTCGCATTAGAAGGGGTGGGAGATGAGGAAATGTTGGATGGGCAAGGCATGGCTGAGTCAAATTGGAATCCAGATTTAATGAAGTGGGTATTTTAAAAAGCTCAGCCATGTGCTTTTTGTCAGTAACAACATCAACATTAAGGGACATGGGCATCTGTGAGGTTTTATTCTCCAGGTCTTTAGCCGTTTTCCAGAACTTCTTGGGGTAAGACCCACAGAGAGAGAGAACTGCTCCTTAAAGTAACTAACTTTGGCCTTCTGGAAAGCCTGAGTCCACTTATTTCTCATTTGCCTGAACGAGAGCCAGTCACCCTGAGTATGTGTGTGCCGAGCCTTTCGCCAAATGCAATTTTTGAGGTGGAGTAACTCTGCAAGATCACGGTCGTACCAGGGGCTAAACCTGTTTTTCATTTATAATTTTCTTTATGGGGGCATGTTTGTTAACTTCTTGACGCTACCCATACCTTAAGCAGGATAATTGTCATCAGCAACCGCTGAATAGCATAGCGCCACAGTCAAATAATACTACTAAAAATATTAATATTCATGAAATCACAAGTGCAATATTGCAATACACAGCTTAGCCTTTTGTCAATCCACCTGTCATCTCAGATTTTGAAATTATGCTTTACAGCGAAAGCAATCCAAGCGTTTAAGTTTATCGATCGCATGATAAAACATTAAGTACACTTAGCATCAGGTAGCTTGGTCACAAATCAGAAAAGCAATCAAATTAATCGTTTACCTTTTGATCTTCGGATGTTTTCACTCATGAGACTCCCAGTTACACAACAAATGTTCATTTTGTTCCATAACGATTATTGTTATATCCAAAATACCTCTGTTTGTTTGTCCCGTTATGTTCAGAAATCCACAGGATAGAGCGGTCACGACAACGCAGACAAATTCCAAATAATATCCGTAATGTCCACAGAAACAGGTCAAACATTTTTTTTATAATCAATCCTCAGGTTGTTTTAAAAAATATATAATCGATAATATATCAACCGCAAA
This sequence comes from Oncorhynchus tshawytscha, assembly GCF_018296145.1. Classification (NCBI taxonomy): domain Eukaryota; kingdom Metazoa; phylum Chordata; class Actinopteri; order Salmoniformes; family Salmonidae; genus Oncorhynchus; species Oncorhynchus tshawytscha. The sequence goes on from NC_056448.1 coordinate 7,043,428, forward strand.
TGTCTATCAGTAGGAGAGGGAAAAACAATAGCTGTCCAAACTCTGTTGCGTGAGCCAAACTCATGTGATGTTATCTTTCTGGCTCATTTTTCAAAATAAAAGCCTGAACCTATGTCTGAAGACTGACACCTTGAGGAAGCGATAGGAAAAGGAATCTGGTGATATCCCTTTAAATGGAGAAAAGGTAGGCTATGGAACATCGAGTTTTCAAAATAGGAGCCACTTCCTGGTTTGATTTTTCTCAGAGTTTCGCCTGTAATATCTGTTCTGTTATACTCACAGACAATATTTTTGACAGTTTTGGAAACTTTAGAGTGTTTTCTATCCTAATCTGTCAATTATATGCATATTCTAGCATCTGGTCCTGAGAAATAGGCCGTTTACTTTGGGAACGTTATTTTTCCAAACTTAAAAATAGTGCCCCCTAGCTTCAAGAGGTTAATTAACCTCTTATGGATAGGGGAGACGCTAGCGTCTCAACTGGCCAATTGCCAGGGGAAATGCAGAGCGCCAGATTCAAATAAAATGCTATAAAAATCAAACTTTCATTAAATCACACATGTAAGATACTCAATTAAAGCTACACGTTGTGAATCCAGCCAACATGTCAGATTTTTAAAAATGCGTTTTGGCGAAAGCATAAGAAGCTATTATCTGATAGCCTGCACCCATCTGCACCAGCAGTAAACAAAGGAGCTAGCGTAGCAGGCACTACACAAAACTACCTTTGACGAGCTTCTTTTGTTGGCACTCCAATATGTCCCATAAACATCACAATTGGTCCTTTTGTACGATTAATTCCGTCCATATATATCGAAAATGTCCATTTATAAAGCGCGTTTGATCCAGAAAAAAACAGCTTACAAAAACACAACGTCACTACAAAATATTTCAAAAGTTGCCTATAAACATTGCCAAAATATTTCAAGCTACTTTTGTATTTTTAAAAGTTAATAATTGATCAAATTGTAGACGGAGCAAACTGTATTCAATACAGGAACGAAAACAAACCAGCACTGCTGTTCACGTCTTGCGCAACTCACAAATGTGTCCCCAGTTCCGAGTTGGCCTACTTCTTCATAGAACAAAGGAATAACCTCAACCATATTCCAAAGACTGGTGACATTGTGTGGAAGCGGTAGGCACTGAAAATGGGTTCCTATTAAATATCTAATGGCAAAGACAATATAGTGAACAGAGAGGGGACAAAAAATCTGAACAGTTAGTCCCCTGGGTTTTGCCTGCTACATAAGTTCTGTTATACTCACAGACATGATTCAAACAGTTTTAGAAACTTCAGTGTTTTCCATCCAAATCTATATATCCAAATCTGAGAGGTGGTTAAGAAAGAGTGTTTTGAATACTGATGTTAACCTTTCTGGTTATAACCTTTTTCAGCAAGAAAGATCTTCCAAAGGTGGGTGAGTGACAATCTTTACCAAGAATCACCTCTCAGGTTGTCTACAAATCTGTAACCAAACAATTTGATTTGCTGGTTTTAAGAATGTAACTTTAAAATTGTTCTTAGTTGACTGTTGCTAGGCATTATAGTCCTCCATCAGCACCGGTCTGTACCCTACCTGCCTAAGCTCTCTCCTGGTCCCTTACACAAAGTCTGAATTTTAGGTGACCTAAACTGGGACATACTTAAACCACCTGACCAAGTCCTAAAGCAATGAGACTCCCAAAATCTTTCTGATTATTACCAATCCCACAACGTATCACTCCAAACACCCAGAAAAGGCTACTCTCCTCGATGTTATCCTCACAAATAATCCTGGAAGTTTCAACTGTTCTGCCTGAGGCTATGGAATCCTGACCTGTTCACCCGACGTGCTACCTGTCCCAGACCTATTATTTGACCATGCTGGTCATTTATGAACATTTGAACATCTTGGCCGTGTTCTGTTATAATCTCCACCTGGCACAGCCAGAAGAGGACTGGTCACCCCTCATAGCCTCTCTAGGTTTCTTCCTAGGTTTTTACTAGCCAACGTGCTTCAACACCTGCATTGCTTGCTGTTTGGGGTTTTAGGCTGGGTTTCTGTACAGCACTTTGAGATATCAGCTGATGTACGAAGGGCTATATAAATAAATGTGATTTGAAAGGTATCAGTTCTGTGTTTTCTGTAATGACCTTAGTGATCACTGTTTTACAGCCTGTGTTTGTAATAGCTGCTCAGTGAAACGACCTGTCAAACACTTGCTAATTTTTTTGTAATGAGCAAGCCTTCCTTCAAGACATGGCCTCTGTAAAATGGTATAGAATCAGCTTGATCCCCTCTGTCGAAGATGCTTGGACATTCTTTTTTGATATTTTCAGTGTTATTGTTAACGTGCCCAAAACCCAGGCTTTTACGAGATCAGAAATCAGTGAAACATAAAATACTTTCATTGCACAAAGAAGGTTCATTTTAATGGACATTACTGTTCACCAAAGAATGTTTGGTTCTAAAACCAATCTGCAGGAATGTTGTGTAGCCTAATCACCAAAAATACTGACATTGGCAAAATTGCTTCAGTAAGAGGAGGACAATATTAGGTGTCTGTAATTTTTGGTTTATCATCATAGCTCTAGTTAGTGTTGTCATCTATCAAATTGTATAGGCTACCTTGCTCTCTTTTTTTTTTTACCATGGTGGCAACAATTACGCAGCGGCACAAAATAAAGGGGGCCATTCCATCACATTTTTTAACACCTTTTGAAAACTGAAGATTTTACATCAGAATGTAAGATTTTTTTAAGGACCTACTGACACCCTGCTGACTGGGCATTCTCCCATCAGAGAAGAAAGTCCCCTTTCACAGTATCTTCCTCTATCCCATTCTGATCTAACTTGCCATCTGGCCTTTTCTCTCACAGGACGCCCAAGAACCCTGGAGAGGAGGAGGTGGAGAGGAAGCGGTCGAAGAAGGGGGCTTCTGTCCCTCTGCAAGACCCTGGGAAAGAGCCGGGGAGGCGCAAGCGGCATGCAGGGGAGACCCCAGAGCCCAACGCTGCCTCAGCAGCCAAAAGCAAGGACAGGGAGGCCTCCACCCCCGTCAAACACAAGAAGGGCACTGGGAAACGACACACAGAGCATTCCAAGACTGGCAAGGCAAGAGATTTGAGTCAATATGTATGTTATATGTGAAATTAAGTCACACATCTGAGAGTTGCTTCAGCAGGTGCGTCAGAAGTGTTAGATGTTATTCAAAGGAAGAAGCTCATTATTTATCGTTAATTGCCTGTATAAAGGTTATCTGAAATAATGAGAAATAGGTGTTGATATACTTTCTCTTCTGGTTTTGTCTGAAGGCCCCCAAGAGCAGCTTTGCCTTCTCTGTGCCTGCCCAGCTCACCGGGGGTTCCCTGTCCTCCAGACCCCTGCTCAAGGTCGAGGACAGGTAAGATTCCTTCCCTGTTTGTCATTATATATACTGTGCTGTGAAAAAAGGATTTCTCCCCCCTTTCTAATTGTTTGAACTTTTGTTATCAATGTTATCAGATCTTCAATCAAAACCTAATATTAGATAAAGGGAACCCGAGTGAACAAATAACACAACAATTACATACTTATTTCATTAGAAAAGTTATACAACACCTTATGCCCCTGTGAAAAAATGGTTGCCCCCTTACACTCAATAAATGGTTTAGCTGCAGTGTCTCCAGCCAAACGCTTCCTGTAGTTGATCAGTGGCCCTCTTATTTTGACCCACTCTTCCATGTAGAACTGCTTTAAGTCAGCGACATTTGTTGGTTTTAAAGCATGAACTGCTCGTTTCAAGTCCTGACACATCTCAATTGGTATTAGGTCTGGACTTTTACTAGGCCATTCCAGAACTTCAAATTTGTTGCTTTTTAGACGTTTTATCTAGACTTGATTGTGTGTTTTGGATCATTGTCTTGCTGTATGACCCAGCTGCGCTTCATCTTCAGCTCACAGACAGATGGCCTGACATTCTCCTGTAGAATTCTCTGATACAGAGCAGAATTCATGGTTCATTCTATTAAGGCAGCAAAGCATCCCCAAACCATCACACTACCACCACCAGTAATGGCGCCCGAGGGGATGGCTGCCGTTTTACGGGCTCCTAACCAACTATGGTATTTTGTGTGTTTTTTCACATTGTTTGTAACTTACTTTTTATTTAATGTTGCTGCTACCGACTCTTATGCCCAAAAAGAGCTTCTGGATATCAGACCAGCGATTACACACCTTGAACTGGACCAAGATCTTTTTCTTTAATGAGTCCAACGCGAAAGATATACGGCTTCTCCGAGAACCGGCCAAATCCCAGTCATTCGCGTGAAGAAAAGACAGAAATACAGGGTGCGGAGATAGGTGTGCCTTGTGAGAAATTCGTCAGCTTTGGGTAACCCACCATCCGTTCGTTCTATTGGCCAACGTGCAATCACTGGAGAATTCACTTCGAGACTATCCTACCAATGGGACATTAACTGTAATATCGTATGTTTCACTGAGATGTGGCTGAACGACGACAATGACAATATACAGTTGGCTGGGTTTTCCGTGCATCGGCAGGACAGAACAGCTACGTCTGGTAAGACTAGGGGTGGGATTGTGTGTCTATTGGTAAATAATAGCTGGTGTCTCGAGGTATTGCTTGCCTGAGGTAGAGTACCTCATGATAAGCTGTAGAGTTCATTTATATTTACCATCACAAAAGAATGCTGGAACTAAGACCCACTCAACGAGCTATAGAAGGCCATAAGCAAACAAGAAAATGCTAATCCAGAAGTGGTGCTCCTAGTGGCCGGGGACTTTAAAACCTCTTACAGCTACCCCCCAACTTTTTTCAATTTCCGCCTGAAGACATACCCAAATCTAACTGCCTGTAGCTCAGGCTCAGAACCAAGAATAATGCAGACTCTTGATTTCATTTGAAAGAAAACACTCTGAAGTTTGTGTAAATGTGAATTGAATGTAGGAGAATATAACACAATAGATCTGGTTTAGATAATACAATGAAAAAAACATGTTTTTTCATTTTTATTGTTGTATCATCTTTAAAATGAACGAGACAAAACAAACATTCTGATGGGGACAATTTCAGTGAACCGCATAAGAGTGCAACAGTACTTGTGCAAAGTTTCAGAATGATAACTTCAGAAATGAGTGTGCTACATGACATTTATCATGAAGTCCCCCAGGTGTCCCACACAAGTAACCCAAATGTACCCAAGTGGCCAAATTGGTGAAGTTATACATTTTGAATGGAATAACTATATACAAAATACCAAAATGGTATTCTAACATACCCCCCCAAAAAAAAAAAAAATGGAGAAAAAAGATATCTATATATATCTAAAAAAAAAAAAAATGGAGAAAAAATATATATATATATATATACATTTACAAAATAATACTTTACAAAATAATACTTTCACTATTTGGAAGACCCTCAGTCCTCTACACAATATTGTGCTGCTGATGCCAGGTGCCATAGCAGTCTCTTTCTGCTGTAAAGCAGAGGGTCACCAAGCATGTGGTGCAGGTGATGGGGGACTTCATTTTGGAAAGAACACAGCGACTCCTCCATGCTGTGCCCCTTTGGCCCTGAGGCACATCCATGCCTGCAGAAATAAATTTGGGCAGATGAACACCACTTGTGGCAATAGCTGGATGAACCAGCTTCAGTGGGGGATGGAAACCTTGGCACTGGGGGGCTTCCATTCGGAGTCCGTGTCACTGTGAAAGAAAATGTTCAGTTAGAAAAGTTTCACATATGAGCCCTGTATCAACAGGTATAATAAACAGATATACACTGCTCAAAAAAAATAAAGGGAACACTAAAATAACACATCCTAGATCTGAATGAATGAAATATTCTTATTAAATACTTTTTTCTTTACATAGTTGAATGTGCTGACAACAAAATCACACAAATTATCAATGGAAATCAAATTTATCAACCCATGGAGGTCTGGATTTGGAGTCACACTCAAAATTAAAGTGGAAAACCACACTACAGGCTGATCCAACTTTGATGTAATGTCCTTAAAACAAGTCAAAATGAGGCTCAGTAGTGTGTGTGGCCTCCACGTGCTTGTATGACCTCCCTACAACGCCTGGGCATGCTCCTGATGAGGTGGCGGATGGTCTCCTGAGGGATCTCCTCCCAGACCTAGACTAAAGCATCCGCCAACTCCTGGAGAGTCTGGTGCAGCGTGGCGTTGGTAGATGGAGCGAGACATGCTGTCCCAGATGTGCTCAATTGGATTCAGGTCTGGGGAACAGGCGGGCCAGTCCATAGCATCAATGCCTTCCTCTTGCAGGAACTGCTGACACACTCCAGCCACATGAGGTCTAGCATTAGGAGGAACCCAGGGCCAACCACACCAGCATATGGTCTCACAAGGGGTCTGAGGATCTCATCTCGGTAACTAATGGCAGTCAGGCTACCTCTGGCGAGCACATGGAGGGCTGTGCGGCCCCCCAAAGAAATGCCACCACACACCATGACTGACCCACTGCCAAACCGGTCATGCTGGAGGATGTTGCAGGCAGCAGAATGTTCTCCACGGCGTCTCCAGACTCTGTCACGTCTGTCAGATGTGCTCAGTGTGAACCTGCTTTCATCTGTGAAGAGCACAGGGCGCCAGTGGTGAATTTTCCAATCTTGGTGTTCTCTGGCAAATGTCAAACGTCCTGCACGGTGTTGGGCTGTAAGCACAACCCCCAACAATGGACGTCGGGCCCTCATACCACCCTCATGGAGTCTGTTTCTGACCGTTTGAGCAGACACATGCACATTTGTGGCCTGCTGGTGATCATTTTGCAGGGCTCTGGCAGTGCTCCTCCTGCTCCTCCTTGCACAAAGGCGGAGGTAGCGGTCCTGCTGCTGGGTTGTTGCCCTCCTACGACCTCCTCCACGTCTCCTGATTTACTGGCCTGTCTCCTGGTAGCGCCTCCATGCTCTGGACACTACGCTGACAGACACAGCAAACCTTCTTGCCACAGCTCGCATTGATGTGCCATCCTGGATGAGTTGCACTACCTGAGCCACTTGTGTGGGTTGTAGACTCCATCTCATGCTACCACTAGAGTGAAAGCACCGCCAGCATTCAAAAGTGACCAAAACATCAGCCAGGAAGCATAGGAACTGAGAAGTGGTCTGTGGTCACCACCTGCAGAACCACTCCTTTATTGGGGGTGTCTTGCTAATTGCCTATAATTTCCACCTGTTGTCTATTCCATTTGCACGACAGCATGTGAAATGTATTATCAATCAGTGTTGCTTCCTAAGTGGACAGTTCGATTTCACAGAAGTGTGATTGACTTGGAGTTACATTGTGTTGTTTAAGTGTTCCCTTTTATTTTTTTGAGCAGTGTATTTAGAGTACAGGGAACAGAAGGTTGAATATATTATGACAGACCAGCTAGATCTAATGTCTCTATTATATTACGACAGACCAGCCAGATCTACTGTCTCCATTTCACTTTGGCAATTGTTGTGGGCCTGCACTCCCCTCAACAGCCTCAAATAGGCTTTCATTTCACAAATAATATTTTATATTATTAATTTCAAACAACGGCATTAGCATGAGAAGAACTTACCAGTCCAAAACGATGTCCTCTCCGTTCAAAAAATATTCCTCCATTTGGGAATCGCTAAATGAATCGTCCTCCAACAATCTCTCTCACTTTCCCGATCAATTTCTTCTAAAATGGTGTATACATCTGTATATCTAGACTTAGATTTAGCTTTCCCTGACTTAGTCGCCATACTGATTGATTTATAAACAGCTGAAGATGCGCTTTACCAAAACAACGCTGTGTGAATCTTCAATGGCGAATGAACCTCTTTACGCTGGCGTTTACTACATGGGTTGGTCTTCCAACACATAAACATTACATATTGCCGTTTACCTCAGCTCATTGGCTATCTACCCAGCTAGATTTCAAGACGATCAGTGGTCATTGGGTTAAAATACAGTCAATCAATGAAACAGCGGTCATATCATTGGTGCACAATGATGTCATTACTTGTTGTCTTCAAATCGGTTTCTTTCAGTCAATACGTCCCGCGAAATGACCCATCAGGTTTGGTTGTGTTACAAACAAACCAGTTGATTGCAATGAAACCAAACATGACTGGAAAAGTCACGTTCTGTGTGTGTATTTACACCGAATGTGTCGTCGAAAATGGACTGAGACGGAATTCCCGACACAAGCGGTTCACAAAATGTTTCGTGTTAGGCTATAAAAATGGATTTTATCAAACAAAAGACCATTCATTGTGTAACAATGAGCATTGGGATTGCAAACAGAGGAAGATCGTCAAAGGTAAACTATTTATTTTATTGCAATTTGTGATGTTACGCCTGTGCTGGTTGAAATAGTTATTTTTTATGGGGCTTTGTTCTCAGATAATCGCATCGTATTCTTTCGCAGTAAATCCTTTTTTAAATCTGACAACGCAGTTGGATTAGCAAGATTCTAGGCTTTCGACCCATGTGAGACACTTGTATTTTCATGAATGTTTAATATGACTATTTATGTAGCGATCACCGTATGTTGTCGAATTTAATCCCGCTAACGGGTTCGGTGCGCAGAGATGTTAATGCAGGCAAACTTAAATCAGTTTTACCTCATTTCTACCGGCATGTTACATGTGCAACCAGAGGAAAATATATTCTGACACACAGATGCATACAAAGCTCTCCCTCGCCCTACATTTGGCATATCGATTGCGCAACCAGGGGTGGAAAAACCTTGGATCATTGTTACTCTAACTTCCGCGACGCATATAAGGCCCTGCCCCGCCCTCCTTTCGGAAAAGCTGACCACGACTCCATTTTGTTGATCCCTGCCTACAGACAGAAACTAAAACAAGAGGCTCCCACGCTGAGGTCTGTCCAACACTGGTCCGACCAAGCTGACTCCACACTCCAAGACTGCTTCCATCACGTGGACTGGGATATGTTTCGTATTGCGTCAGATAACATGACCGAATACAAACAGTGCAGCTATTCCCTCCGCAAGGCTATCAAACAAGCTAAGCGTCAGTACAGAGACAAAGTAGAATCTCAATTCAACGGCTCAGACACAAGAGGCATGTGGCAGGGTCTACAGTCAATCACGGACTACAAGAAGAAATCCAGCCCAGTCACGGACCAGGATGTCTTTCTCCCAGGCAGACTAAATAACTTTTTTGCCCGCTTTGAGGAGAATACAGTGCCACTGACACGGCCTGCAACGAAAACATGCGGACTCTCCTTCACTGCAGCCGAGGTGAGTAAGATATTTAAACGTGTTAACCCTCGCAAGGCTGCAGGCCCAGACGGCATCCCCAGCCGCGCCCTCAGAGCATGCGCAGACCAGCTGGCCGGTGTGTTTACGGACATATTCAATCAATCCCTATACCAGTCTGCTGTTCCCACATGCTTCAAGAGGGCCACCAATGTTCCTGTTCCCAAGAAAGCTAAGGTAACTGAGCTAAACGACTGCCGCCCCGTAGCACTCACTTCCGTCATCATGAAGTGCTTTGAGAGACTAGTCAAGGACCACATCACCTCCACCCTACCTGACACACTAGACCCACTCCAATTTGCTTACCGCCCAAATAGGTCCACAGACGATGCAATCTCAACCACACTGCACACTGCCCTAACCCATCTGGACAAGAGCAATACCTATGTGAGAATGCTGTTCATCGACTACAGCTCGGCATTCAACACCATAGTACCCTCCAAGCTCGTCATCAAGCTCGAGACCCTGGGTCTTGACCCCGCCCTGTGCAACTGGGTACTGGACTTCCTGACGGGCCGCCCCCAGGTGGTGAGGGTAGGCAACAACGTCTCCACCCCGCTGATCCTCAACACTGGGGCCCCACAAGGGTGCGTTCTGAGCCCTCTCCTGTACTCCCTGTTCACCCACGACTGCGTGGCCACGCACGCCTCCAACTCAATCATCAAGTTTGGGGACGACACAACAGTGGTAGGCTTGATTACCAACAACGACGAGACGGCCTACAGGGAGGAGGTGAGGGCTCTCGGAGTGTGGTGTCAGGAAAATAACCTCACACTCAACGTCAACAAAACTAAGGAGATGATTGTGGACTTCAGGAAACAGCAGAGGGAACACCCCCCTATCCACATCGATGGAACAGTAGTGGAGAGGGAAGCAAGTTTTAAGTTCCTCGGCATACACATCACAGACAAACTGAATTGGTCCACTCACACAGACAGCATCGTGAAGAAGGCGCAGCAGCGCCTCTTCAACCTCAGGAGGCTGAAGAAATTCGGCTTGTCACCAAAAGTACAGGTGCATCAAAGCTGGGACCGAGAGACTGAAAAACAGCTTCTATCTCAAGGCCATCAGACTGTTAAACAGCCACCACTAACATTGAGTGGCTGCTGCCAACACACTGACACTGACACTGACTCAACTCCAGCCACTTTAATAATGGGAATTGATGGGAAATGATGTAAATATATCACTAGCCACTTTAAACAATGCTACCTTATATAATGTTACTTACCCTACATTATTCATCTCATATGCATACGTATATACTGTACTCCATATCATCGACTGCATCCTTATGTAATACATGTATCACTAGCCACTTTAACTATGCCACTTTGTTTACATACTCATCTCAAATGTATATACTGTACACGATACCATCTACTGTATTTTGCCTATGCTGCTCTGTACCATCACTCATTCATATATCCTTATGTACATATTCTTTATCCCCTTACACTGTGTATAAGACAGTAGTTTTGGAATTGTTAGTTAGATTACTTGTTGGTTATTACTGCATTGTCGGAACTAGAAGCACAAGCATTTCGCTACACTCGCATTAACATCTGCTAACCATGTGTATGTGACAAATAAAATTTGATTTGATATCTGACCATAATGCTATCCTCCTGATTCCTGCTTACAAGCAAAAACTAAGGCAGGATGTACCAGTGACTCACTCAATACGGAAGTGGTCAGATGCTACGCTACAGGACTGTTTTGCTAGCACAGACTGGAATATGTTCTGGAATTCATCCAATGGCATTGAGGAGTGTACCACCTCAGTTTCAACAATAAGTGCATCGACGAAGTCGTCCCCACAGTGACCATACATATCCTTTTCAGGACCCTGTCTTTCAAAGATAATTTGTAATAATCCCAAACTTCACAGTTCTTCATTGTAAAGTGTTTAAACACTGTTTCCCATGCTTGTTCAATGAACCATAAACAATGAATAAACATGCACCTGTGGAACGGTTGTTAATTCTTGCGTCTAGCCATCCCGGATCCGGGATCGTGACTACAGCCTCAAGCCCATTACCATAACGCAACGTTAACTATTCATGAAAATCGCAAATGAAATGAAATAAATATGCTAGCTCTCAAGCTTAGCCTTTTGTTAACAACACTGTCATCTCAGATTTTCAAAATATGCTTCTCAACCATAGGAAAACAAGCATTTGTGTAACAGTATTCATAGCTATTCATAGCTAGCGTAGCATTTACCGTTAACAATTCAGCAGGCAACATTTTCACAAAAACCAGAAAAGCATTCAAATAAAATAATTTACCTTTTGAAGAACTTCAGATGTTTTCAATGAGGAGACTGTTAGATAGCAAATGTTCAGTTTTTCCAAAAATATTATTTGTTCAGGAGAAATCGCTCCGTTTGGTGCGTCACGTTTGGCTACCAAAAAAACCCAAAAATTCAGTCATCTAAACGTCAAACTTTTTTCCAAATTAACTCCATAATATCGACTGAAACATGGCAAACGTTGTTTAGAACCAATCCTCAAGGTGTTTTTCACATATCTCTTCGATGATATATCGTTCGTGGAAGTGTGCTTTCCCCTCTGAATCCCAGGAGAAAATGCCTGCGACTGAAGATTACGCACCAATTTAGACAAAGGACACCGGGCGGATCCTTGGTAAATGTAGTCGCTTATGGCCAATCTTCCAATGATATGCCTACAAATACGTCACAATGCTGCAGACACCTTGGACAAACTGCACAAAGCTTAAGCTCGTTCATGGCACATTCACAGCCATATAAGGAGACAATGGAAAACAGAGCCTCAGAAATTCTGCTCATTTCCTGTTTGAGGTTTCATCTTGGTTTCGCCTGTAACATGAGTTCTGTGGCACTCAAAGATAATATCTTTGCAGTTCTGGAAACGTCAGTGTTTTCTTTCCAAAGCTGTCAATTATATGCATAGTCGAGCATCTTTTCGTGACATAATATTGCGCTTAAAACGGGCACGTTTTTTTTATCCAATAATGAAATAGCGCCCCCATAGATTCAAGAGGTTAACACTAACAGCTTACAGAAGTTAGGCAATTAAGGTCACAGTTATAACTTAGGGCACTTTCTACTGACTCTGAAAAACACCAAAAGAAAGATGCCCAGGGTTCCTGCTTATCTGTGTGAACGTGCCTTAGGCATGCTGCAAGGAGGCATGAGGACTGCAGATATGGTCTGGACAATAAATTGCAATGTCCGTACTGTGAGACGCCTAAGACAGCGCTACAGGGAGACGGGACAGACAGCTGATCGTCCTTGCAGTGGCAGACCACGTGTAACACCTGCACTGGATCGGTACATCTGAACATCACACCTGTGGGACAGGTACAGAATGGCAACAACTGCCTGAGTTATACCAGGATTGCACAATCCCTCCATCAGTGCTCAGACTGTCCACAATAGGCTGAGAGAGGCTGGACTGGGGGCTTTTAGACCTGTTGTAAGGCAGGTCCTCACCAGACATCACCGGCAACAACGTTTCCTATGGGCACAAACCCACCGTTGCTGGACCAGACGGGACTGGCAAAAGTGCTCTTCACTGACGAGTCACGGTTTAGTCTCACCAAAGGTGATGGTCGGATTCACGTTTATCGTCGAAGGATTGAGCGTTGCACCAAGGCCTGTTTTCTGGAGCGGAATCGATTTGGAGGTGGAGGGTCCGTCATGGGACTGAACTTGTTGTCATTGCAGGCAATCTCAATGCTGTGCGTTACAGGGAAGACATCCTCCTCCCTCATGTGGTACCTTTCCTGCAGGCTCATCCTGACATGACCCTCCAGCATGCCAATGCCACCAACCATACAGCTCATTCAGTTCATGATTTCCTTCAAGACAGGAATGTCAGTGTTCTGCCATGTCCAGTCGAAGAGCCTGGATCTCAAACCCATGGAGCACATCTGGGACCTGTTGGATTGGAGTGAGGGCTAGGGCCATTCCCCTCAAAAATGTCCGGGAACTTGTATGTTCCTTGATGGAAGAGTGGAGTAACACATTATTCCATTTCTGTTAGTCACATGTTTGTGGAACTTGTTCAGTTCGTCTCAGTTGTTGAATCTGTTATGTTCATACAAATATTTACACATATTAAGTTTGCTGAAAATGAACGCAGTTGACTGAGAGGACGTTTCTTTTTTTGCTGAATTTATATACCTCTGTTCCTGCCACCCACAGGCAGCACCCAGTGGAGTATCATATGAAGGAAGCCAAAAAACTCAAGCACAAAGCAGATGCCACGGTAATAGTCCTATTTTTACACTCTCATTCTCTCTCAATTCAGTATTTTTCTTTCACTTGTGACAATCTCAAAGGATTCTAAACAAAGGCCTGTGCGTTTTTGGTTTTCTCCAGTCTGATAAGGTGGGCAAAGCTTTCAACTACCTCGATGCTGCCATGTCCTTTGTGGAGAGCGGCATCGCTATGGAAACCGATCCCCAGACCCCGAAGTCGGCATATACGATGTTCGCTGAAACATTGGATCTGATAAGGTAAGCAGCCCAAAACAATATGTACTAGATAGAGCTCCTTAGCTGCAGTGAGTAGGGGTGGGCATTTGAAATATTTTCAGGTTTGAATAATAAGACATTTTTTGGGGATATCCAGATAGTTGTAAAACATGTTTTTTTTTGTGACTTTATTTAAACTTGGACAACTTGTTTGCTGTGCAGCCTGCACGCCTCAGAGGATGTTCACGGCCCGATGGTGTGTGTGACACAGGAGGGAGAGTGGGGGGAAAAATGCCCCGAACTCGTGCTAGTTAGATAACCTATGGCATTTACAAGTTTGTCTATTATCCCATCTGGCAGTGGCTGTCTTTACTGCATCAAATTGATTTAAAGAAGAGAAGATGGCCAGATGTCAGCTAGCTAGACTAGTTGAGGCCATTTTGCTGCACTCCCCGTCCTTTTCTACAACTCCATTCAGATTCAATCTGTCGGTTGCTCCTGCTAGCCTACTCCTTCTCATTTAGCTAACTTAATTACAGAACTGTAATTCCATTTTGCATGAAATTAGAGGTCTACCACTTCAAATTGCTACACATAGGAGCCTCTGACTGTAGTGCCTACCAGCTACACACGTGAAACCTGTGTAGGTTATATGGTATGTATTTTATTGGGGTGCACGTCATAAAAACTACATTCAAAAGTTTGTTTTATTCAATTAAGAATTTCACGGACGTATCAAAATGAAATACAGAAATCTAATTTACATACAGTACCTGTCAAAAGTTTGGACACCTACTCATTCCAGGGTTTTTCATTATTTGTACTTTATTCTACATTGTAGAATAATAATGAAGACATCAAAACTATTGAAATGACACATATGGAATCATGTAGTAACCGAAAAAGTGTTAAACAAATCAAAATATATTTTATATTTGAGATTCTTCAAAATATCCACCTTTTGCCTTGATGACTGCTTTGCACACTCTTGGCATTCTCTCATCCAGCTTCATGAGGCTCAGGGCCTCAAAGGCTATGGCCGACTCTGATTACATGTGTGGGTATGGATGAGGCAACGAGCCACTGCGACCCCTCATGATGAGTTCCTTTTTTTTTGTGAACTCACCTTTGCTTTGTTTCCTGTGCTTTTTCTAGCTTTTTTAAATGCCACCTCTACTCTTTCAGGTTCATACTGAAACTGAAGGGTTCTATGGACCCCTCTGCCCCTGTTACAGACAAGGATTTTACAATATTATGGTAACTAGATACCTAGACCCTACTATATGTAATATATACCCTGCTACACCACACAATAGTTCACTATAGTTCTGTTAAATGTAACATAAATGTCAAGTAGTGGCACTTTGGATCCATTTTTACCTCAAGTCAGTGAAATGAAGTATTCCTGCAGAGGATTATGAGAATGTAACCTTTTTGTTATTGTCTGTCAGTATGAGGTGCCAGTCCCTTCTACAGATGGCCATGTTTCGCTACAAAAGAGAAACGGCACTTAAGTATTCAAGGACCCTCACGGATCATTTCAAGGTAGGCTTCAAGGAGCACATGTTGGTCCTTTGTTTCTGCATGTCTTTGTGTGTGTAGTGTACACACATTCACTGGAAAATAAATGGCAGTGACGTTCTGAGCACACAACTAGTTGAGTACTTGGATTACTATTGAGTAATCAAAACGTATGTTGGTGTGTAAATTCAAATGAATATTACATTGTCAATGTGTGTAGAGACATGGTTAAATAGCAAATGAGTTTGACTGAATTGGATCTTAAATTCTCTTTTTCAGAGCTCCTCCAAGTCTGCAGGCCCCTCCCAATGTGTCTCAAAGTAAGTATTTTACCTAGTGGTTGTCCTCTGCTCAGCCTTTTCCCTTTGTCTTGTCTCCTGCTTTAGCATTTGGTCAGAACCCTTTTAGGATGGCTAATATTAGGGTGAATAAATCAATGGAGGCTAGAGGGGGGTGTAAAATAGCAACTTTCTTCTCTAATCCGGAGGACATAAGAATATAGAGATGCTAGAAATCGATTTTTAGACGTGTATTTTCATATTTTAGTATACCCTTTTCATAATGTGAAATTCCTGTTATTTTTTGAAGATATCAAATTATTTTGCAGATGTTATTGCAGGTGCAGCGAAATACTTATGCTTCTAGTTCCAACAGAGTAGTCCACCTGAGTAAATGCATGTTAAAAATGCCTCTGGCTGTGTTTACAGGTCTCTTAAATTAAGGGCTTTGCAGACCTGGACTGTGCAATATTTGTCCATTTATTATTTTTTAAATTCTTCACAGTCTGTCAAGTTGGTTGTTGATCATTGCTAGACAGCCATTTTTAAGTCTTGCCATAGTTTCAAGCAGATTTAAATCAAAACTGTAACTAGTATTACTATTAGCGTCTTGTTGCAAACAGGATGCATGTTTTGGAATATTTGTAATTTGTAAATGCTTCCTTCTTTTCACTCTGTCATTTAGGTGAAAATTGTGGAGTAACTACAATGTTGATCCATCCTCAGGAGAAAACTATCACAGCCATCAAACTCTGTTTTAAAATCCCCATTGGCCTCATGGGGAAATCCTTCCACTCTGGCAAGAGTTAGGAAGGACACCTGTAGCTTTGTAGTTACTGGGTGTAATGATACACCGTCCCAAACCTAGTTAATAACTTTACCATACTCAAAAGTATGTTCACTGTATGCTTTTGTTTATTTTTACCCATCTGCCAATCGGAGACCTTTGCGAGTTATTGGAAAACCTCCCTGGTCTTTTTGGTTGAATCTGTGCTTGAAATTCGAGTTTTGGGGAGTGTTGCAGGAAAGTCCACTAGAGCTATTGTCAGAGAATTGAATGTTCTGAATCAAAGCTTAAAATGTTCCATTTCTTCCATGGCCTGCATGCTCAGCATGTTGAGCAGTTTGGGATGCTCTGGATCAATGTGTACGACAGGTTTTTCCATTTCCCGCCAATATCCAGCAATTCCGCATAGCCATTGAATAGGAGTGGGACTACATTCCGCAGGCCACATCAACAGCCTGATCAACACTATGCAAAATAGATGATTAGCGCTGCATGAGGCACCAGATACTGACTGGTTTTCTGATCCACATGCTTAACTTTTCTTAAGATATCTGTGAGATGCGTATCTGTATTCCCAGTCATATGAAATCCATAGATTAGGGCCTAAGGCATTTATTTCAATTGACTGATTTCCTTTATATGAGCTGTAACTCAGTAAAAAAAATGAATTTGTTGCATGTTGGGTTTTATATTTTAGTTTAGTGGATAAATGAAGTGGATAAAGCAGTATCTAAACATCATTAAAGTGACCAAACAAGCATATCTCTGAAATATCAACGGAGCAAGCTTTTTATTTTCAAAGCCTTTTACATTTATTTTCAGCTCGCGTCATGTTAATTTAACTTTTTGTGCCCCGCGGAAACAACTCTGCAGACGACCACCACAACATGTCAAATCCTCAAAGAATGCTGCGAGAAAGCGGCACCACTCTGTCAACAGAGCTCGGTGCTTATTAGGTTACAAAATCTGACTTTTTGTGTATAATGTTAATGATATGTTAGACCCCACTGAATGATTCAGAACATGAAGAATCATTTTTGTCTTGGTAACATTTATTTTATAACATAAGGAAGTGACATTTCATCACCAAAGCAAATTTTCACCCACTGGGGAATCAATCAAGAGTACTTTGACAACTGCTTAAATAAAAAAGGCTTCATAAGGAACGTAACATTACAGAACCGTTTTGATTCAGAAGTTAATATATCCATTTAAATCAGGAAATAAACAAAAATGGCATTGACAAAATTATTGACACCCTAGACTTAATATTTGGTAGCACAGCCTTTGGTCTAAATAACTGCAATCAAGCGCTTCCTATAACCATCAATGAGCTTCCTGCACCTCTCTACTGGCAGTTTGGCCCAGTCCTCTTGTGCAAACTGCTCCAGTTCTCCCAGATTAGAAGGGTGCCTTCTCCTAACTGCTGTTTTCAGATCTCTCCACAAGTTTTCAATGGGATTTAGATTTGGACTTGCTGGCCACTTCAGAACAGTCCAGCGTTTTGTCTTGAACCATTCCTGGGTCCATTTTGAAGTGTGTTTGGGGCCATTGTCCTACTGAAAGACCCATGACCTTCAACGGAGACACTGGGTCCAACATTGGACTCCAAAATACCTTTTGTATTCACCTGATTTCATGATGCCATGCACACGTTCAAGGCACCCAGTTCCAGAGGCAGCAAAGCAACCCCAAAACATCACAACCTCCATGTTTGACTGTAGGGAAGGTGTTCTTTTCTTTGAAAGCTTAATTTTGTTTTCTGTAGAGATGGTGTGCTTTACCAAAAAGCTGTAAATTGGTATCATCTGTCCACAGGATATTCTCCCAGGATTTTGACATGTTCAGCTGTGTTTTGGCAAATTGCAGTCGGGCTTTCTTATGTCTTCCTCTCAGCAGTGGGTTCCTCTTGGGACTCCTACAATGTATCCCCTTTTCATTGAGTTGGCGACGGATTGTGCGAGTTGAAACTGTCTGAATGTCAGCTTGAATCTTTGTGGCAGTTGACTGAGGTGCTTTCTCCAACATTCAAACAATACTTTGCTGCAATGTTCCATTAAGTTTTCTCTTGTGGCCACGTCCAGTGAGGTTGGCTACAGTGGCATGGGCCTTAAACTTTTTGATTACATTACTTACGGTGGAAACAGGAACATCAAGGTCTCTGGAGAGGAACTTGTAGCCTCGATTGTCCATGCTTGGCTCCAATCTTGTATCTGATCTCCTCAGATAATTATCTGGTTGTTTTGTTCAACTGCACACCGAAGACATACATATGTGGATACCAAAATATATTGTAATTTCAACAGCTTTCTGGAAGAAATGGTGCATTATTTGAAAAAAGTGCAAGGGTGCCAATATTTTTGTCCACGACTGTACATCTCATTCAACCCACTTATTAATAAGTGTAAATATACTGTTGCAAGTCATCGTATTATGTGCTCAGTCCCATCCGGGGCGGGAGGTAGCGTAGTGGTTAGAGCATTGGACTAGTAATCGAAAAGTTGCAAGATCGAATCCCTGAGCTGACAAGGTAAAAATCTGTCGTTCTGCCACTGAACAAGGCAGTTAACCCACCGTTCCTAGGCCGTCATTGAAAATAAGAATTTGTTCTGACTTGCCTAGTTAAATAAAAGGTAACTCATGCCCCACCCTGCCCTCTCTTTCCCAGAAGCACGGGCACACCATCCCCCATGTCTCCCATGCCGTCTCCTGCCAGCACAGCCAGCTCTGGGCCAGGCTCCAATCACAGCAGTGGGGTGGGGATGGGCAATCTGAACACTGTGGCCATTCCCCAGGTCATCCAGCAGGTGGCATCGTCTTACGTCAACATCACAGCACTCTTCCTGAGTGCTCACGACATCTGGGAGAAGGCTGACGAGCTGGCACACAGAGGCAGTGGTAAAGGGGAGCAGAGGGGAAGGTTAAATAGTCTTGCACAAGGATATTATTACACCTGAACAGATTCTTTATAAGCTGTAGTTCTATATATCATTACTTGAGGTCATGATGACTGGGAAAAAATATTGGTGATGGTTGTAGTTATATTCATGTGAGCATTTCTTTCCTGCTACTCCATCTAATGTTGGTATTAACTTATCCAGGCTCTTTTCTTCTCTTTTTTTTTGTGTCTCTCTAGGTTTGTTGTCTGAGCTGGACTCAGCTCTGGGCCAGTTGAGCCTGACCTCCACCATGAGCTCTCTGGTGCGTCACACACGGCAGGGACTGCAGTGGCTCCGACTGGACACCTGCGAGACACAGTGACTGTTTCTCAACCCCACCCAGCACTACACAGCCCTGCTTACTCCTGCCGTACTCCTACAGTACCCAGCCCTGGATAACCCTGTCCGGGACATCCTATTTGGCTTTATTTATTGACAGGCCATCAGGCAAAAGCAGGATCCCAATTCCCTCCTCTACAAGTTGTTCATATAGATACAAAGTCAACTTTTATTAAATTTTTCCCAACTACCTATGAAACCGATGTTCACAAACCCTGTGTCCCACACACTTCCGGGTCCTCTGTTGGTCACATGGATGGGTCCATTAACAAAACAACTATCACATCCACCTCTGGATCTCTGGAGGCTGCTGGGCCTGCTAGACCTGTAGTGAGTTGAATGAGACTCTCCCAATCTGAATAATTTGTCACACAGCCAACTGACTGTGGCCTGGCCACCCCTCTGGGCCCTGTATCCCCGGGGGTTAGACAATGGGAAGGTTGGCTGAAGAACTGACTTTTGGGAGGGGTCAAAGAGTCCTCCCACCCTTCTCCTGTGGTAATGCAAAGCAGTGATGATAAAAAGCTTATTTATTAGCCTTATTATATTATCACTATTTTTATATTGTTTCAGTAAAATTTTGTTTGATCAAAAGCGGTGTCATGGCCAATATTTACTTCACCCAGCTGAAAAGGCCAATAGAACTACAGGTATCCATCCATCCCAGACCCATCCTATAATAATACTAATAATAGTATTGGTCAACTCCTGCAGAATATAACCAGTATCTCTGCGCTCCATAAAGTATTTCTAAATTGGTTTTGCCCTGAAAAATTGACATGCCACAAGATGGCCCTGGTCACTTTCTGTGAATATGTTTGTTTATTATTATTCTTCTCTTTTCTCTTCAAAGGAGATTGAATCTACCTGCCAGGACGGGTCCACTATGTTAATTCAGTCATATAGTGCATACGGAAATTATTCAGGCCCCTTGAGTTTTTCCACATTTTGTAACGTTAAAGCCTTATTCTAAAATGGAATATATTGTTTTTTGCCCTTCATCAAACTACACACAATACCCCATAATGGCAAAGCAAAAACAAGTTCATATCAATGTTTTCAAATTAATATAAATTTACATAAGTATGCACACCCTTTTTCAGTACTTTGTTGAAACACCTTTGGCAGCGATTACAGCCTTGAGTCTTGGGTAGGATGCTACAAGCTTGGCACACCTGTATTTGGGGAGTTTCTCCCATTCTTCTCTGCAGTTCCTCTCAAGCTCTGTCAGGTTGGATGGGGAGTGTCACTGCACAGCTATTTTCAGGTCTCTCCAGAGATATTTGATTGGGTTCAAGAACCAGCTCTGGCTGGGCCACTCAAGGACATTCAGAGACTTGTCCCATAGCCACTCCTGCATTGTCTTGGCTGTTTGCTTAGGGTCGGTGTCCTGTTGGAAGGTGAACCTTCACCCCAGTCTGAAGTCCCTGAGTGCTCTGGAGCAGGTTTTCATCAAGGATCTCTCTATACATCTTTCCCTCAATCCTGACTAGTGTCCCAGTCCCTTGTCGCTGAAAAACATCCCCACGGCATGATGCTGCTGCTGCCACCATGCTTAACTGGTGCCAGGTTTCCTCCAGATGTGATGCTTGGCATTCAAATCAAATGTATTTATATAGCCCTTTGTACATCAGCTGATATCTCAAAGTGCTGTACAGAAACCCAGCCTAAAACCCCAAACAGCAAGCAATGCAGGTGTAGAAGCACGGTGACTAGGAAAAACTCCCTAGAAAGGCCAAAACCTAGAGAGGAACCAGGCTATGAGGGGTGGTCATTCCTCTTCTGGCTGTGCCAGGTCGAGATTATAACAGAACATGGCCAAGATGTTCAAATGTTCATAAATGACCAGCATGGTCGAATAATAATAAGGCAGAACAGTTGAAACTGGAGCAGCAGCACGGCCAGGTGGACTGGGGACAGCAAGGAGTCATCAAGGAGTCAGGTAGTCCTGGGGCATGGTCCTCCGAGAGAAAGAAAGAGAGAAGGAGAGAATTAGAGAACGCACACTTAGATTCACACAGGACACCGAATAGGACAGGAGAAGTACTCCAGATATAACAAACTGACCCTAGCCCCCCGACACATAAACTACTGCAGCATAAATACTGGAGGCTGAGACAGGAGGGGTCAGGAGACACTGTGGCCCCATCCGAGGACACCCCCGGATAGGGCCAAACAGGAAGGATATAACCTCACCCACTTTGCCAAAGCACAGCCCCCACACCACGAGAGGGATATATTCAGGCCAAAGAGTTCAATCTTGGTTTCATCAGACCAGAGAATCTTGTTTCTCATTGTCTGAGAGTCTTTAATTGCCTTTTGGCAAACTGCAAGTGGGCCTTCATGTGCCTTTTACTGAGGAGTGGACTCTGTCTGGCCACTCTACCATAAAGGCCTGATTTGGTAGAGTGCTACAGAGATGGTTGTCCTTCTGAAAGGTTTTTCCATCTCCGCAAGAGGATCTCTGAAGCTCTGTCAGAGTGGCCATCGGGTTCTTGGTCACCTCCCTGACCAAGGCCCTTCTCCCCCGATTGCTCAGTTTGGCTGAGCGGCCAGCTCTAGGAAGAATCTTGGCAGTTCCAAACTTTTTCCATTTAAGAATGATGGAGGCCACTGTGTTCTTGGGAACCTTCAATGTTGCAGACATTTTCCCTTCCCCAGATCTGTACCTCTACACAATCCTGTCTCAGAGCTCTACAGTCAATTCCTTCAACCTCATGGCTTGGTTTTTGAATTGATATGCACGTTCAACTGTGGGACCTTATATAGACAGGTGTGTTCCTTTTCTAAATCCAAGTTGTAGAAACATCAAGGATGATCAATGGAAACAGGATGCACCGGAGCTCAATTTGAGTCTCATAGCAAAGGGTCTGAATACTTATGTAAATAAGGTATCTTTTTTATTTGTAATACATTTGCAAAAATGTCAACCTGTTTTCGCTTTGTCATTATGGGTTAGTGTGTAGATTGAGGAACATTTTTTTATTTAATCAATTTTAAAATAAGGCTGTGACCTAACAAAATGTGGAAAAAGTTAAGGGGTCTAAATACTTTCCGCATGCACTGTATGGTTTGATTTTAGTTGGATAAAAAGTGTGCCTTAGATGTTTAAAGGAGACTTAAGTCTGTCTTCCCAAATTGAATACTTTTTGAAAGTAGCATCATGGATAATTAACACAGTGAATCCCAAAAACAGAAGTCAAGTTACTATGTATGTGAGAGCATGATAGTCTGAAAGTCAAGTCCTACTCTTCCCTTTACTATACTAACAGTCATGACTGTTGGAAAGGCTGCACTGTTTGACTGGCAGCCTGAGAAAGCACTGACAGGTGGTTGTGTTTACATCATTTGCATAGCTCTGATGTACATACGGTATACATTGACAAGTTTTGTTTTCAAAATCATCTAAATTATTGCTGCTTTTTAGTGCAGTTCTTGAAACTACTACTGACCTTTGACTCTATTGCCCATTATCTCTAGATATCAATGTGTCCCAAATTGCAGCCTATTCTCTATTTTTGACCAAGTAGTGCACAATATAGGGAATATGGTCCCATTTGGGGCACAGACAATGTCTAGATGTTTAGGCCTATTCATGGAGTTTAAGGACTGAGATGTAGACCCTGTCTTGCTGTAGAATAAATGACAGCATTTCCCTTTTAAAGCTCTGTGTTCAATTTGGGCCCTACACTGTATATGTTATTCTGATTTCAATCAGGTGGGGTTTGATGGTATTACAATTACAAACTTGCATTTGATTAAATCAGTGGTTATCTATTGTTTAACAGATGTTATCAAAGCAAAATACCAATGTTCCTTGTTTTTGCATCAATCATCAATATTCTGTTATTGTCTTCCCATCCTGCCCTCTCATTAACACTTCAATGCTTACAGCAAGATAAATGGCCAACATGCATATCATTTGCATGTATTTTCTTTGTATTTTCGGTTTCCTTTAGTGTTCTATGGGTTGGTCTAAAAACACCACTGAGTTCTTAAAAATGAATGACCTGTCAGTCTTTCCTCTTGCTTGTTGTAAGGTTTTGGTTATGCTATAAAACTGAGCGTTATACGAAACAATATATTTTGAACATTAAAGAAAGCACTAATGAAACACTGTTTTTGATGAAATATTAGTGGTTTGGGCTACCATGCTTTTTTTTACCTATAATTTACTCAATCTGGGCCATTTAGTTATTGTTTTGAAATGTTTTGTTACTATACTGTAAAATAAATACATTGGGGCTCACTGGAAAACAAAATGTCTATTGGAGTGCAAATATATAAGGGCTGCACATGGAACCACAAAAGAACAATGTGTTATGTTTATTTTATCAAAAATATGAAAACTCTGAATAGAGTACTCTCCGGTACCATGGCTTTTAGTTTATTTTTGTTCCTCTAAGTAGGCTGCTTTGTAAGTAATAATATTTTGAGTTTCCCAACTTGGATATCAGCACTGCACATGAAATGTTGTCCTGTTTGAGATTACATTCGACATTGTACTTAATACTTAAAACACATTTCTCTGGTTTCTATATCATGTTACATGTCCTTTCATAGTTTTTAGGCTTTGTCATGCTTCATTTAAACCTTTTATTCTTTGCTTAATTTGTAGGTATTCTGTTAGTTAGAATTTTTTAAATTATTGTCAATATGTGATATCACACTAAAAGGAACATCATCGCCTTGGTCTTTTACTGGGAATTTGTGCAGAAATGTTTTGTAATTCAACTTTTTTGCCTTGTGAAAATATGTAAATAGTTTGAGATACAATGTACAGAGGCGTATAAAGACTGATTGGCAATTCATTTAGGTTATTTTCTTCCAAGTTACTTTTTTCCAAAGAGGCTGTTTTGTAGCTTGGCCACTGTAGATGAAGATGAATTGTTAAAAATGTTGGACCAGTTTAACGGTACATTTCTGCCATCTCGACCAGAGCTCTGCAGTGTAAAATGTTTGACGCAATAAACTTTGGGAAAAATGTGCTGGCTGTGTGAATTATTCTTCTTAACCAGGACTGCCAACCCACTTCCTGGAGGTCTACAGTCCTGAGTGTTCTCGGTCCAACCCTAATTTAACACAGCTGATTCAACTGAGAAGCTGCGGAATCAGATATGCTAAAGTAGAGTTGGACTGAACCTGCAGGACAGTAGATCTCGGACCAGATGGGACT